>NC_092814.1:37215000-37477500 GCF_023375885.2 Dermacentor andersoni | reverse complement strand
TTGTGATGCACAGAAAAAGACTTATCTAAACCTCGTCTGTAATTTCATTTTTTTGACTTTAATTTCCTCACTTTACTAGTAATCCTTGCTATCTTGAGGGCCGTGCTGGCTTAGCGGCTGTAGTGTAACAAGGCTAAGTACAATGTCACGTGATAAAATCGCCGACCGTGACGGCCACATTTCGAAGGGGGCGAAATGGGAAAACGCCCTTGTCACAAGCAATGAGTGCACATTAAAGATCTCCAGGTGGTCAGAATTATTCCGCACTCCCCTACTACGGCGTGCCTCATAATCAGACCGTGGTCTTGGCGCGCAAAACCAGAGAATTTTTATTTCATTTGATATATACGTCGGCACCACGTGGTTGCCGACTCAAAGAAAAATAATGCCGTGTAGCAAATATCTCAGCCAATCAAATTAGCGTGCACACGTCTGGAATCTATGGAATCCGCCACGTGAGTACCGTCACAAGATCCTGTGCGTGATGCAGTCACACGGCTGCTGACCACAAAGTCGGCAGCGGTTCCTGCTCTCGTCGACCAGTTACACGGCCGCAGCGTGACGGGCTGCGAGCGACGTGTCCGTACTTTCCCGGCGAAGAAACATGCCGCATAAGGCGAGCTACCTGCTGCCGTCACTCTGCTATTCAAACAACCTTCACACGACGCAGCAAGATATGCCGTCTACCCAGCCACCAGCTACTGAGTCGCCAGCGGCATAACTGCGCTTGTTCGCCGATGAACTTCATCGCGTCGAGGCGAAACAGCAATGAGCTAAGAAAAGTTCAGCATAACCCATTTCGCGATTATGTCGACGGAAGTGCGTTTACCATCGAAGCAATATATGGACACAAAGTATTGCCACCGTCGTAATGCGCTATGTATGAGGCGTGCACTGCATCAGGACTCGTCGCGCTTCAGTTCAAACTTCTTCACGGGATACTTGCCTACTCCGAAATCCCCAATTGTATCGTATTTCGTATTCCGTCGAAGATCACCAGAGAAGATAGACCTATCCACGTTCCTGCCTGTCATCACCAACACTCAAGCGTCCACGGAATACTGAGACATTGTAACGCTTATTTTTTATGATCTCGATATTTTCATAACTTGCTGACATTGTTCATCTCCGAGCTTTGCGTTGTTGTTTCATTAGTTTTACACATTGTCCAACTGCCTTGCTCTATCTCTGTCTCTGCGGGAGGAGGGGGGGGGGGGGGGGGCTAGGGGGTAGGCGGGATCAGGCGAACGAAGCTCGAAACCAACCGTTGGGTCAGCTTAGGTCTCTGAGTATGTGGCCAATGTGTTATGTACTCTTAACGAACCTCTTTCACGCCACTATCGGTTACTGTAGATGCGGGACTGGGTAGCTGCCGCTGTTCGAAGAAATTATTTGACGCCCACTTGGAGCAGTGGGGTATATGTTGCACTTCGTCTACCTTTCGGGATTCCAGAAAACTGATTAGCAATATTGGGATGTATTAGATATTCTAATCGTTTCTGGCACTTTTTCAATGTCATTAAATTCGCTTCCGGTACTATTAGATTCTTATTGTGTTCGGTTTTAAAAGCTGGTATTCGCACACTCCTAACGAAGAGAGTGCCATAAAATGACCTACTTTATTCCACATAGAGCACAGATGACAATGTAGGTGCGAATTATTTTTATTTCGCATCATTATTTATCCACAAGATATAAACTGCTAGTTTCGAAAACAAATTCGAGGGGTTTCTCAACATACACGTAACTGAACTTGCAAGAATTGTACAAAAATATGTTGCATGCTTAAGCGAAAAGATGTATAGACTGCATGTATTTACTCTTATTGTAATTCTCGTCAATATTGTGGATGGATGGATGGATGGATTCTGGTGTTTTACGTACCATAACCACGATTTGATTAAGAGGCACGCCGTAGTGGGGCACTCCGGGTTAACTTGTAGGACCAGGGGCCCTTAACGTGCCCGCATTGCATGGGACACGGGCGCTTTTGCATTTCGCCCCTACCGATATGCGGCCGCCGCTGCCGCGATTTGATCCCGCGACCTCGTGCTCAGCAGCGCAAGATAATAGGCGCTAAGCCACCAGGGCGGGGGCGGTAATTTCGGTTAGGTGCATTTGCTTCAATACAGTTAAATTAATACGTCGGTCGGGACTCCACGCAAAGTAGCGCAGGCAGCTCGTCAAGTGGCTCGAATCTCCATCACTCCTCGCCGACGCTCGTTTCTCTCTCTCCTGAATTTCCCTCCATGCACACTCGATTCTTCCCATATCTGCGTGAATTCACACGCGTGCTCCCACTGAAGCCGCATCACTCTCTATAATAGCTACTACCGGCTGCTCGCATAGCTTGAAGCACTGTCTCAGGACGCCCCTAACGCGACTTGCGCAGTCCCTGTCCCGCTGCAAAAAAAAAAAAAAAATAAAGACTAGGGTGCAGTTTTGTCCATTCAATGAATGTGACAAAGGGACCTTGCGCGAATGGACAGCCTGTATTTACATATTCTACAAGAGCGTCGGTGAAGCCGGCATTTGGATGCCGTGATGTTTTGTGGCCGTTGAGCTCACGCAACGCGATGCGTGGCGGTGGCGTCGAATTCAGCCGATTTGCAACCAGACTTCTGGAGCCTGGTTGGTTGCGCATTAGAGTGTGCGCCAACTGCTACCGCCGCGTCGGCCGTGGCCACGGGAGTGGCCCAGTTGGCCAAGGCGACGTTGTCGCGGCAGCATTTGCGAGCGCACTCATGGCTCCGGGGCCATGCCGTAGGTCGGTCCGCACGGAAGGCCCCAGGATGCAGCCGTCAGAACAAACGGACCGCACTGAAGACCCCAGAATGTAGCCGTTGGATCCCACGAACCCCAGGGTAGGACCAAGGATGCATCCGTCGGAACCCACATACCGCACGGGAGAACCAAGGATGTAGCCATCGGAACCCAGAGACCACTCGGGAGGCCCCACGGTGCAGGCGTCGGAACCCACGGATAGCACGGGAGGCCCCAGTGTACAGCCGTTGGAACCCACAGACCGCATGGAGGGCCCCAGGATGCAGCCGTCGGAACCAACGGACCACTGCCGGTTGTGATTGTGGCGGCGTAGTCGTAGTCGAATGCTTCATGGTCGACTTCCGGCCTGCAGAGCACTGGCCAGCTCCAGACCATCTGTAGGGGTAGCGCCGTTCCTCCTTGACGAACTGGCGATCGGCAAGGCATTCCGTCGTCTACGCACGACGTCCTTTCCTCGTCGCTGTCTGTGTTAAGCCGAGGCGACACGCTGGTGTTCCGCGTCGAAATTGGACGTTGACCTGTCGTTGACATGCTAGCTTTCTTGTGGTTCTGGTTCCACAGCGGCTTCGAACGCACGTTCTCGCACGCTGGTTCGCGGCGCATGACGAGATGATGATGATGATTTTTTATGTTTATTATGGGCTTATTTAATTATTTACCCTCAGGGCCTTTGGGGCGTTACAGGGCATGAGTACATGGTTGAACAAGAACAGAATCTAAAGTTGCGGATGAAACCAAGAAAAAAAGAAACAACAAAGAACAAAAGCAAAAAAGAAGAAAAAACTCCCAACGGGGAATTGGACAAGAAGCGGGCAGTACATATAAAATAAATAAGGCGAAACGAAGAAATACAAGGAAATATAGGTCTGAAGAATAAAAATAGAAGAGGAATCGTACAGGATTGATTGAAGATAGGTGAAATAAAAGTCGAAATTTGCATGCGAGACTTTCAGAAATGGGAAAAAGGGTAATATTAAATTATCGCGCCACTATTTTTCTGCTACCGATCAAATTGCATATGGCAAGACAAGCATCCCTCTAGATGAAGCCCAGAGCTGAGACGGAGAAGTGCTTGCTTGCTTGCTTGCCTGCTTGCTTCTTACGTATACCATGGCGCTTACCCACTATAGGGGATTGGCCAAAAAGCCTGCCCTGCCGTTTGCAACCCTGGTCGGTACTGACATCTAGGATTGAAAACTGGGATGAACGCTAACAATGTAAGAGAATGTCTGTTTTTGTGTAACGTTCGAACAGGTCAATGTTGACAACATACGGTTATTTGACGTGCACATATATTCAAGTAGACGAGAGTTTTCGTATTTCGTCAGTATAGGCTTGAGGCTGCTTTAGGCGCGAGTCGAACCCCTCACTTCGTGCTCAGCAGCAAGACGCCGTAGCGCGTAGCGTCTCCAGTTCCTCGTACCTACTCCTTCATACCTCTTTCCACGTGAAGACGCATCCCTCATCCGACAAGCACAGACTCTCACTCTGCGCGAAGCCATCATACAAATGTACTTTGTTCATTTGATCTGCATCAAATAGTTTGCAAGCCAACACGTGGAAACTCAATTCTAGATCTAGGCCTCACAACCGAACCGGAATATATGCTTGTTCACGTCCTTGAATGTATTAGCGGCCACAACGTAGTAGACTGTGAACATCTTTTACAAAGCAGTAAACCAGAAAAAGCAACGAAATCTATTTACGATTACTCCCGTGCAAATATCAACGCGATTCTTACAGAGCTGTCATCTTTTTCTGTTTGCTTCTTGGAAACCATTGCTTATCGCAATACATATGATAACTGGCTCGCTATCCGAAGAAAGCTTACTGAACTGAAACAAATGCACGTTCCCAAATTGAAATCACCTCATCAACACAGAGCACATGGTTCATATCCCAAGTGAAGAGAGCAATCAATAAAAAGAAACGTCTTTACTCTAAAGCTAAGTTGTCCGACTCGGATGGTGGTTGGCAGCGATACCAAGAAGAATCAAATAAATGTAAAGCAGAAATTGAAGCATCTAAACACAAGTTTTTTAACGGTGAGATCGTCAGCATGCTAATTAACAATCCACAAATGTTTTGGAAAGTAATTAATCCTAAACACTCTTCTCAATCCACTATACCAATTGTCAATAACGGTGTGCTACTCTCACCATCTGAAGCTGCGACTGATTTAAACTCGTTTTTCAGCTCTGTATTCACAAACGAAAGCCCAATACCACCTGATCTTACGTTTCCTTAAATTAACTGATCTATGAATGACCTTATAATTACACCAAAGAGAATAGAATCGGGCATTGATCGACTTTCGAATAACTCAGCGCCAGGTCCAGACGGAATCTGCAAAAAGATGCTTAAAATGATTAAACCTATAATATCTCCCGTGTTAGCCGCCCTTTTCCAGCAAGCAATAGATACAGGAATTGTACCAGATGACTGAAGACCGGTCGTATCACTCCCATTTACAAATCAGGTGACCAATCAGAGCCCTCAAACTATAGACCTATATCCTTGACTAGTATTCTAGGTAAATTACTTGAGCATATATCTTCCGCAGTTATGAAATATTTATCTGAACATAACTTTTATTCTGATAATCAGCATGGATTTCAGCAAGGACGCTCTTGTGAAACACGACTATTTGAACTTATAACTGATCTTCATCAAGCTCTTCACAATTTCATAAAAATCGATGCCATATTTATTGACTTCAAGAAAGCATTCGATAAAGTTCCCCATTCTCGCTTAATGATGAAACTTAGCCGGCTTAACATACATAATAAAATTGTTAATTGGATCTCAAGTTTTTTAACCAATCTTTACCAATTTGTTTCCGTAAATGATCAGTTTTCCGCTTTAGCACAAGTTAAATCTGGCGTTCCTCAGGGCTTCGTACTTGGACCAATCTTATTCTTAATTTACATTAATGACATCAGTAACAACCTGACCTCAACAGTTCGGTTGTTTGCAGATGACTGCGTTCTTTACAGACAAATTATCACCTCTGAAGATAGTAATATTTTACAGGCCTACCTAAACAAAATTTCACTTTGGCGCGAGCAATGGCAAATGGCAATTAATGTTTCTAAAACAAAAACAATGACAGTTACCAGAGCCAGTAACGTTCAGTTAAGTTCATGTTTTATGAAGAACATATGCATAGAGAATGTGTCTACATTAAAATACTTGGGCGGTCATTTAACTTCAAACCATACATGGAATGATCACATTGAAGAAATAATATCGAAAGCAAATAAAACACTTGGGTTCATCAGGCGAAATTTCTATTTAGCAAATCAGTCAACTAAATTATTAGCTTACACAGCTCTAGTTCGCTCAAAGATTGAATACGCTTTCATAATATGGAATCCAAATCAGACATACCTAATAAACAAGCTTGAATCTTTACAAAATAAAGCACCACGTTTCATTACTAAAACCTACTCTAGAACATCCAGCATCACGGCTATCAAAGAGGCCCCCCAATTACCCTCTCAAGAAAAACGACGACGGTTAGCACTGCTTTCCCACTTCCACAGATTGTATCATACCCCGTCATCCTTTACAGCATCCCATATCAAACACCCGCAAAAAATTTTCCCCCGCCTCGACCATCCTTTCAAAATGCGTCTCATGTTTGCACGTACGAATCTCCTTCGACAATCACCGTTCTTTCTTGCTATTTATCACTGGAACAAGCTGCCAGAGAAATTGCTTCTATACATGATCATGACTCATTTATAAGTCATTTGAAGCGCAGTTTTACGCATGTTGAGTAAAAAGAGAATTTTGTTAATTTTGTGCCTTTGACGCATTGTAAGTGCATCTAATGCTTTGTACCGAGTGTTTTTTTTTATCATGTATGCATTTATTTTTTTGTATTTTTTATTTTTATATTTTCTTGTGGTTGTGTTTGGTGATCTTTACCACGATGTTCTATATTGCCTTTTCCCCCTAATTGTGTTTGAAATATCTTGTTGTTAACCCCCCCCCCCTCTTTGTAATGCCCGTAAGGGCCTTTAGGGTATGTGAATAAAAAAAATGAGCATTGACCACGCCACCAGATTTGTCAGATATGCGAGCGGCATTTAGGGGTGTGCGAATATTCGATGCTTTCGAATCACAAAAAGAATATTGGCGTATTTACTTTCTTAAACCGAATCGAATTGTCACTATTTATAAATACGAACATTTTTCGCATAGCTTTCAGATACTTTTAATCGCCAACAGTAGGAAAAATTTTATGCAGTTGCTCATCCATAAACCTTAAGGAGTTGCGTATTGGAACACGCTATTTGTCAAACAGGGCACCAGAATTTTCCTGTTAAAGCGATTTCATCCTCACTGACCAACGAGTCCTGCATAAGGTAATAAATTGCTTGTTCACTCTTAATGCTCCATTTGTGCTATTAATAAACAATGCTTGATACGTGCAATGCATGCCCAGAAACTTGCTAACGTGAAAATATTAGGATGTGGAGATCGGTGGTGAGGACGGCAGTTCATTATTCGAAAACTATTGAAAAGTTATGCGATATTCGATTCGACTGGCTTCTGGTACTACTCGATTCGTATTCGATTCGGTCTCAAAAATTACTGTTCACGCACCCATAGGCAGCATCTGAACATCGTACACACGTACTGGTAACGTCCCCGCACTCTCTCGTAAGCCAATATTATCACGCTTGCCAACCATTCCACCACCCACCCTCCCCCAAACCTCCCTATTCATGGAGTACACCTGGGCGAGCTGGGCCGCACCGCACGAAGACTTGCGCCAAACTCTGTTGCGGCTCCTGGTTTGCCCTATCCTCCACATCCAGTCAGCGATGGCACCCGTCGCCAATTCACCGCCGGGGAGCGCCACCTTCAAAATCGAGGACGGCTTGGTCTACAGAGTCGCCATACAATAAAGCTCGCTTCTTCTTCTTCTTCTTACTCTCTGTGTTTTCTGCAACATCTTAGAACTGGAAGACATATAACATGTACTCACGAGCAACAGTTTTAAGTCCAATGGTGCCCCGAAAACAAAAGTAAATTGTTTTTCTTCGCAGCCTGGGTATGTCGGCTGAAATCATGTGCTACAACGTACGTGTGCATGTTCGACCGAAGCAATTCCAAGTTGCGGAACTGTGCTAAAAGAATTTTTTTTTACTGCGACAGCAATCATATGGACACTCCAGGCGCATTTTTGTTGTCGGTGTCCCCGTGATGTTCTGCATAAAGTCCAAGGGCGATAACACCGTCGCCGCGCGTCGTATTCTGTATGTGCGAGTGAAGCCGACGACCGGGGCTCAATTTGGTGCGTGCGAACAGAGAGCAAACGCACCGTTTGCCGTCGCGCGAAAAGCCATTGGGGAATGGGAGGAAGTCGGGTGGCGTTGTGGCGGCGTAGTCGAAGTCGAGGGCTTCCTGGGCTTCTCCCGGGGTCCGCAGGACTGGCCAGACCCAGGCCAGGCGTAGGCAATACACCGGCTCTCCTCGGCAAACCGGTCGTCGGCAAGGTGGTTCATGTTTGGAGGTTGACCTGCCGTAGGCATGCTGGCTGGCTTCTTCCGATTCCTCAGGCGCTTGAGAGCACGGTGCCGTGCACTGGCTCGCGGCACGTGAAGTGCTACCACCGCGTCGAGTCTTCGCCATCCTTTATCCTGGTCACTGCTGACATCTACGACGGCAAAGTGAGACGAACGTTGGCAATGTGTGTTCTTGTGAGATATCTGAACTCTGAGTCCATAACGTGCTCTTGTAGCGTATAAGGTACATAAATATCGCAGTTTCAACCGAAAGTTGAAGCGTTGATTGCGATAACTAATTATTAGACAGCGATACGAAGTAAGGGTAGTAGTTTATCGGCCGTATAAGCTTGGCAACATTCGCTTACTAACTAAATTAACAAGCTTAGTGTCAGCGCGTGCAAGCAAAGATGAACACATCACATTCGATGGCCGTGGACACTTGCTGTCAAAACGCTGGCGTAAGGAAGCGCGGCAGCAGCAGCGAGCGAAGTGACAATTACGCTGTCTATCGCCTCAACGCAAACGAAGAGGCGAGAACACAGCACATGCAAAGCTGCGAGCCGTCGGTCCACCTAGACTCTGTCCTCAAAGCAGACCGCTCTTTAGTTAAGCCCGCGAGTAGCTGCCAAAGTATAACGCGCCCCACTCCCTCCCTCCACCCCCCTAGATTCCGTGCGCGCGAAGAAATTTGTATTTATTCAGGTGTGTTTTTTGCTTGCGTCGACGCCGACGGCAAAAAGTACGCCTGGAAAAAAAAATTATGGGGTTTTACGTGCCAAAACCACTTTCTGATTATGAGGCACGCCGTAGTGGGGGACTCCGGAAATTTCGACCACCTGGGGTTCTTTAACGTGCACCTAAATCTAAGTACACGGGTGTTTTCGCATTTCGCCCCCATCGAAATGCGGCCGCCGTGGCCGGGATTCGATCCCGCGACCTCGTGCTCAGCAGCCTAACACCATAGCCACTGAGCAACCACGGCGGGTCAAGTACGCCTGGAGTGTCCTATAATTGCTATCGCAATAAAAAAAGGGCGCCGGCTATCGCATGTAGGAATTTACGCGCACATTTCGCGGTGGCACCGCTACATAGCGCAGCGTGTCCTTAGGGAAGCATCAACTGGACTGCAGTCGAGGTAAGCAAGTAAGATATTGTCACGTGGTAGTGACGTATAAAGAACACAGTAGCAATACTGTGAAAGACGAAACTAACTTTTATTGGGCGAACCTGTGCCCACAAAAACAGGCTACACTTAAAGAACGGCGACAACGGCGAACACAGTCGGCGATCATCAAAATCTGATCAGTGGGTCAAGCTCGTCGGCTTTTATACACCAGTCCTCGAACGGTCCAGACTAATTGCTGGGACCCACCTGTCTTCCACAAAGTTCTACGCCATTAGGCTGTTTCACATGGCGCGATTGGGGCGAAAAAAATCGTTCTGCCGCGCACGTCGCAGAGCGATTTTCGCTCACAGCTTTCACATGCGATTATGGCAGCGCGATATCCGTCGCAGCGATGCGCAGGGCTGCCTCCTGCTCACAAAGTATCCATACCTACATCGTTAAACAAAAACAACATGGAAACTAGTCAAATGTCCGAATTTTCCCAGTTTTATTCGATAATAGAATAGGTACACCATTTTTAACGTTTAAAGGCGTTGAGACACGACAGCTTGCAGATACGGTGAGTGAGGCGCTGCTCTACACCGCAAGTATGACCGTGCGGCTTGCGCGGCGTCGGTGGGATGGTTCTGTGTGGTACACTCTAGTTTCGTTGTTACTATGGGAGCCGCAACTTTTTTTCCTGGATGAGTATTTGCTTTTGCAGAAGAACAAACTACTGTTGAGTGTGCATGTATATAAGCAGCTGGCGCGGTTTGTAGGGATGAAGCGGTTGACGACGGCGGCGATCAAGTGGGTACGTGCCTTATGTTGAAGCGGCGTCCTCCCGATCTGGATAGTGCAGCTTCTCCTTTCAAACGAATTGTGTTAGCGAAAGAAAAAGAAATGTATGAAGCTCCTAAGCCGCAAACGCTGGTGGGTACACCGTAAACATAGTTAGAACTGACGCGCGACATTGCTCCACAGAGCTACCAACGCGCGGTGAAACACACATTGCCCCTCCCACATCGCGCCGATCGCTGCGACTGAGCGACGGCGCGACCAACTTGTTGGAATCTCGTCGCGGAGAGCCCACGACGTCGCGGCGGTCGCTGAGCGACGGAATTCGCTGTGTCGCTGACTGAAAATCGCGCCATGTGAAACAGCCTATTCGCGTCACGCGATGAAATCAGATAACACAAGGTTTGGCAAAAACAGACAGCGGATAGAACCACCTATAACTTTCGAGAAACGTCCGATACATGCGGGCGTGTCCTGCGCTGTGCGATAACATTTGTTAGGCGGTGAAACGTGGCCGCTCGATAGAGATATACAAGTACACGTGTCAATATAACACATTGGTGGAAAAATGCAGGGAAGAGAGTGATAGGGACGGACCCGTTGCATGCATAGGCAACTGTACAATATAGATGTAGATTTTTTAGTGAAAAGAGAGGACAGCTAGGCACACGGTCTAAGAAAAATGACAACCATTCCACCCTATGAAGATGGAATGGCAGCGAAAGCTGACGACAGTCAAAGCTCTCGAACGAAAAGCAAAGTGCTTTCGCTGCCATTCCATCTTCACAGAGTGGAATGGTTCCCATTTTTGCGTTGCGAATCTGGCGTCGTTGCTCGTTCGGAGGTGCCCGGGCTCGCGTTTATTATTTTCGTTCAGCATCCCGGAAACGTTCTTCGTCAGTGGCCGTTTCGCGCCGGCGCCGTTTACATTCTCGTTGCTGTTCCCTCCGGCGCTCCTCGTACTCATGTTGTTCTTCGGGTGTACGAACTATACGTGTCCGCCCCATCGATAACACAGCTGTTGAATGGCTCACGTTTCCTGAATCAATGGTTCATACCCCCGTAGACGCGGCCTCCCAATTACAACCACAGAAGAGAAGTGAATTCTACGCTAGAATGATGAGCGGCAACGGAGCCAGCTGTGGAAGAAGACATGACGAACGCGCGACCAGACGCACGTCCAATTTGCTACGCTGTGCTGGTGAAGTGGGCAACGGGTTGAAAAGAGCGAAAGAAGGGAACAGGAAGACAGAGCCAGCACAAGTAGCGCGCACAGTCGAAGGAGAAACCAAGTCTACAAAGGGTTGCAGAGATCTGACGACTTGAAATACTGTAGCGAAGCCTTCGTCGCTTTCTGCGCCAGCGACGCACACGGCCATGGTAGAAGAATCGTGGATTTTGAAAACAATTTAATGCTGTCCGGGGAGGGGGGGGGGGGGGGGGGCGCTGTTGACGGTATTGGTAGCAGAGGCACCACTGGAAATACTAGGTTTTGCTAGAATTTTCTCATGTGTACTATGCCACATAGATTGTTGAATGTTGAAAAAAGGGTGGGGAAGGTTAACCTCACAGGAAACCGCATTTGAAAGAGTAACGAAACGGGACTACAACATCGCTATTACCGTAAGCAAAACGTCAATCTAGATTGCGTTTCACAGCTATGTTGTTTGGAACATAGGGAAACTCCTAGGAGTATCTGTGCTCCATGTTGCCAGATTCGAGACCCTCGTAACGTAACGAGGGTCTTACGTCTCAACACCACCGAATTGAACGCTTGCCACGTGTCAAACCACCGCACCTCCTAGTCAGACGTCAACGCGGCGTGGACAACGACTAAAAGTGTGCCCCCCCCCCCCCCTTATTACCGGGAAACCGCAGAAAAGGGTGAACGAGAGGGAACCCGTCAACGAATGGATAAGCGCAGTTAGTTAGACGAGTCAAATCACCTGGCAGGCAGAGCGAACAAGAAAGACAGCGTGCAAACCGTCTGATGCAGGATTCTACGAAAGGCCCTCAGCCGGACCTTCATATTGCAGACTGTGCAAAGAATGGGGTGGACCACGACGAACGAACCAGGTGTCACCGGATGATTTATTTTTGCCACAAATTCCAAACCCGCTTCTTCGAGGCGGAGTTACTGCGGGTTATGTATAGCATGGGCGTGGTATCGCAACGAAGTTCGCGTCTCTGTCTTGAAGGGACGCGCACCGTAACATGCTGCAATGGTGCTTGCGTTGAGCGTATGTAAGGCGAAAAACTCGGTTCTAAAATGTCTGTTCACTAACTTGTGCAGTAAACCCATGTTTATAGTATTCGCGCAGTATAGTAGTAGTATAGTAAGAGTCACGAGTATGGCGTCCGTAACCGCAAGTGTCACGTTATGGTCGTAACTTGTCGGGACAGCGTAGTTGTAATCCACAGACCCTGCCACTAAGTAATACGTGGCTAGGCATGGCTGATGAATAAGTAATTGCGAAGATTGCTTTTCAGTAAAGGTTTGTTACCAAGAACGGCGGCAGCTTACTGCCGCAAAGGACAAATGCTGGGCGGTGACTCCAATCATTTACTCGGCACATCACACATCTACACTTGAATTCAACTGGTTTCACCAACTCTTGCTTATATTCTCTCGCCCCTAAGCTGCGACTTCGCCTGCCACTCGGGCTCCAGTTTTTCCTCTCTTTTTGCCTCGCTTCTTTCCCAATGTGCCGAGACGTGCTTTCACTGATGCTTGCTGCTCCTTTTTCTCAATAAATGAAGGCATTCATTAATTCATTCCTAAGTTACTGCAGAAAATAGCGTGTCTTTATCTCCATAACCACCCTGTCTCTCACCTGGACTCTCCCATCGCAAAACAAAGTTGCTGTGTTGCAAATGGCTGGGCGTCACATATACAATTTTCTAGGAATGGCCAGTAGCACGGCGGGCAATTTTCAGTGGGTGACGAGACAGTATATAGAACACCTTCTCTGCCATATCCACACTCAGTGCTCTGCTTCGTGAGCTACTATTAGCCGCTACGACGAAGTACGAAATGAAAGAAACCTAGCGGGGCTGGTCGCGGGCAGCTCTTTTTGGATTCGTGATGCGTCGATTTAAAATATATATATTTCTTATCTAAGACTCAATGACAGCGATATAGGCGAGATGAGTTACGGTAGCTCGTTGGTTTGAACTAACGACGCTCTTCATGCAGCACTTTCGTCTTATGCGTGCTTGCGAACGGGAATGAAAGACAGGAGGGTAACACGCCTTCCTGAAATTAAACATTCGGAATAACCCTTTGTTTGGCGGTTGGACATATGTCGAGGGTCCCCGATACGAACCACCTGCAGGTCTATATCACCTTGCAAAGGGGAACTCAGATGAAACGTTGTCAAACGGATAGGCTTTTAATTATCATAAGTATATCTTTATTGAAATTCCTTACCATGAGGTGAAAGCCGACTAATAAGCATTTAAATTTTCTGTGTTATTAAAACATCCTGTTAATAAAAAGTTGCTGTGCTTTACAGACCCCTAAATTAAAAAGTAAGTTATGAAAAATAAATTGGTGCCGTAAACGTGTAAACGCAGGCGCAAGAAAAGGCCTAGTCCGTTTCCCAGTATTCACTCAGTGAAGATGGAGCACCTCTATACTCTCACGTTGTAGTAATGTCAAGAACAAAACACTTCCAAAAGAGTCAGTCACGAATGTTACTCATTATAAGATGAGCTTGCGCTGGAAAAGAAAATAACACTCAAACATAACGATGGCTACGCGCAAAGTGCTTCCTCTTATTCCGATCTACGGATCAAGGCGCCGGTTCGTCAGATTGGAATGCTCGTACATTGCAGCGCAATCTAAGGTCGTCAAATGTGATGGAGAATGTACGCCAGTATTCGCTTCACGCGCGCAATCTGATAAGATAGCGCTCTTTCGCTATTGAATCCGTGACAACATACTGGATATTAGAAACACATGCACGCGCATCTTGAGCTAATTGATAACTTTGGAACTGCGGTTAGACGCTAAAAAAAGCCCCCCCCCCCCAAAAAAAAGAAGAATACAGCTGCTTTCAATATTAGCTGAAACATAGTGCTTGTGGTTTAAGAAGGACCCCCAACACTGCACAGCGGCGCCGACATACAGGAAATTCAAGTGCGAACCACTTTCCAATTACTGGTATTTATCAAAGCAGAATATCGCGGTTCAATGTAGCCCTGTAGTCCAGGGGCCAGTTCCACCACGGGTACTAGCTGTGTCGGAGCTCATATTTCATGTCAGCATTATTTGTGACAAATTCACAGTATTTTTTTCTTTAGATCTTATCATTAGACAGCTAAAATACATCCAGCGAAACCCTCACCTTAATATTTCAGTACTTTTCGTTCTAACGTACATATCCGTGCTGATCCATATGTTACAAAGTACTGAAAATGTACCCAATGCTTTCCTCCAGGAAGCTGTTTTTATTCCTTATGATGCCAGGAAACCGAGCCTGATGCCAGACGCTCAGAAACCTAATCAGGAGCGCGCACAATGTTCTCGCACACCTTGTGGGATGTACCGTAGCGCTGAGGTGCTTCTTGTATAATGTATGAGAATCGGTTGTAAAGGCAGACGTGCAAGGTTGGGCCATGTGCTTAAGCTGATGAAGTTGATTTGTGCCAAGATAACCTGTCCAAGCTTTCACACTTACTTTATAAGAAGTCTACAGCACCATCGATACGCCGGCTGCTTTTAACTGCACGAAACAAAACTATTGAAACTATACAAACAATGTTAACATCATTTTATCATTCGAGTGTTCAGATTGGTAACCTCTAGATGCGGAGTAAGTTGAGAAGTTGTTTGCGTAATTCGCAAAGCTACGTTAATTAAATTTTCAGTAATGGTTCTTACGTGGCTAAAGAACATGAGCAGTTTGGAGCCCGTCCTCGAGATTTGCAGCCAAGCGAAAAGATTTCGACTAAACATGGTTCTGTAAGAGCCATGCGAACAAAAATTTTCCCAGTAAACATCCTTGGAAGACGTAAGTGACGCAGAAAAAGAACATCTGTAAAGTCACAGAAAGAACAGCACTTCACGACGGGACACAAAGGAGGAACCACACACAAACTGCGCTAACTTTGAGCGCTGTTCTTTATGTGATAATGAAACAACTAGCCTGTCAGTCATTCCTTCCAAACCTGTAAAGTCAACCTGACCAAATCTAGCCTTTTGTGATGCTGTCATCAATAGTATGGCCCCGTTAACGTGTTCCCCATGGCCACATAGTCGCGCTCCATTTTTATTCATGCTGCTTTCTCGAAGGCAAGCATTTTAAAGTTTAAGTGTCAATACGGCAGTGAACGTGTGCCGCCGAAAGTTTGCTTGGTCGCAGAAGCGATAAATGACGGAATGATGGTGCAGATTTAGCGCGTCGCTGGCATCAAGACAATGCGCTGCCGCCGAGGGAAGGAAGATAACGAAAGTGAACAGCTTGGTAGCTGTGTGTGTAGTGTGTGTAGTGATTTTAGGATGAGAGGAAGAGAGAAGTGCAGTGTCGTAACTTTGGTAGCTGCTCACGGAGCCGTGCCGATGGTGGCAGTGCGCCATCATGACGAAATCTGAGGCGGCGATATTGACGGCTGAGGCGGTTTTTTTTTCTTTTATTCTTTTATTCCTTTTTTTTTACAACGAAGTCGTTAATAGTAAGGTTTAACTCTGGCCCAACTCTGACGCGGCCTATTCAAATAGATGTAAAACGCCAAAACGCTTTTCTGAGATAACCCCTGGGACGATTTTAATGAAATTTGCTGGATTCGGGAGAGAAAGGTAAATTCTAGTGACTATTGGAAGCGGAATTTCTATTTAAAGTTTGAATTTTGATAAAATATTTTCGAAAATTCGAAAGTGCGAAAAATACAGAAGCACAAAGTTTACAAATTAATATCGCCGCATCAAGAACTGATATCGCGATTCTGTAAGCAGCATCCTTTAGACAATTCAAAGCGGACACATCCAATATGCCGATTTATATCTTACGTGAAGTCGTTACGTTGTGAAGAAGGGTTGTGGAAAAGCTGTATTTCCACATTATTAAATTTCTTTAGATTCATGCGTAATATATAAATTTCGTCCGCTCTAGATGTGCTGTTAGATGCAATGTACAGAATTGTGATATCAGTTTTCATTGCCGAAAGACAGAGTTGTAAACTTAATGGTTTCGTTTTCTGAAAAATTGATTTTTGCCAATTTTGAATAAACAAATGATGACCTAAATCAAAAACTCTAAACCAACAGTCACTAGACCTTAAGTTTTTCTTTTAAGTGCAACAAACCTTGTAAAATTTGATGCAGTGGTTGTGGAGAAAAACGAATTCTCATTTTACATGTATTTAGATAGGACCACCAGAGCTAAAGGTTCCTTTTAAGGGCTACTTTCCCCACTATCGCGTCCGCGTGTAGAGCAAAATCCCGAAGATAGCGTAATACCAGCCTGACCCGCAGCGGAGGTGAAGCAAGCGTTCAGTTCTCCCCATACGTGGGCTGATCCCGAATGTAACGCCATGCCAGGGCGATCTGCGGCGGAGGTGAAGCAGGTATTAAGCACTCCCCATACGTGGACCGATTGCGGAGACAGTGCAATGCGAGGCCGTCATACGGCGGAGGTGCAGTTCGCCATTAAGGGGCCCACATACACAGCTTTGCTGGTCATCTTTCTTCACAGAGTGCGAGGGCATTGAGATTTTTTACTTATCAAACATCAGGTCATCGACGGCGAAACCAGGGACACCAAAGCCATCCTCGGGCTCGACCTAGAAAGCGCCTTCGATAAAGTGACGCACTCTGCCATCCTCGCGCAGGTATCCCATCTAAACCTAGGCGAGAGGTCGTACGAATATTTCAGACTTCCTCACCGGCAGAACGGCGGAGCTTAGAGCCGGCGACCTGAAGACGGACGAGAAGACATTAGGGAGCCAGGGCACTCCCCAAGGCTCCGTTATCTCACCCATGCTATTTAACCTTGTTATGATTCAAGTTGCCAAAAGACTATGCCAGCTTGAAGGACTGAAGCACACGATATACGCGGACGACATTACGCTGTGGGTGGATGGAGGCAGTGATGCCCGCATAAAATCCACACTACAGACGGCCGTCGACACGATCGAAGAAAGCCTGGAATTTACGGGACTGCGTTCCTCCCCAAGTAAGTCGGAGCTCCTGCTTTACCAACCGATCAAAACGCACAGAATCAAGGAGCAAAGGAAACACGAAAAGATCAAGATCCGCACCAGGGATGGTAACACAATACCGACGGTCAGCAAGATCCGAGTCCTGGGCATGACGATCGAAGCGCTCGGCAGGAACGGAGACACCGTCACCCGCATCATGGGTAAGGCGGCCAATGCCACCAGACTGCTCAAGCGCGTTACCACCAAGAAGGGAGTCATGAAGGAGGAAAACTTCATCAGACTTATACACTCTGTCGTACTCTGCCACATAGTGTACGTGGCAGCATTCCACAAGTGGATGAAAAGCGAAAGGAACAAGCTAGACATCCTAATCCGGAGGGCGTACAAGACATCCCTCGGTCTACCCGAAGCTACCAACACGAAACGTTTCCTCCAGCTGGGCATACACAACACGCTCGATGAGATCGCCGAAGCGCAAAGAGCCGCTCAGTTGGAAAGACTGTCATCAACAAAGGCCGGCAGAAAGATCCTGTGCAGTCTAGGCATCGGTTATCACGAACAGACCAAAATCGTCGACGTTCCCGCGGCAATTCCCCCACTCATAGCATAACAGGGCGGCGTTGGTCGGTTCGGTAACAATAGTTGGCCCGCCGAACGCATTCAGTCACAGTGGCGACTTAGTGACGCCGTGGCTAGAGGTTTCCGGCGGAACTCCAGGAAGCGTTGACGCCCGTTGTCGCAACTGGCTGGCAACACTTGCACCTCAGCTGGGCCGTTCTTAACAGCGCCTCCATGGCCCGGAAAGTCTCGACTGTCCAGCGCTGATAACCGCTGGGCAGGAAGAGAACGGCTGGTGGCCAGGGGGTGATGTCTTGGCTCGCAGTAACCACTTGCGTAATGATGTCACCGCCCCAAAACATCCAACAAGGACAGGCAACTGCAACATGAACCCCACAACACGGCTCTGCGCCGAGATGACGTACCTTGGCTCTCACTTTAGACTCGCTAGGCTTCAAAAAAAAAACATAAGTGCAGAAACAAAAAATGCTGCATTTCGCTATGCCAATTTTTGAAGCAATTTCGTGCGGACAAATTCAGCAATGATGGAGGGAATCCTGCTAAATGAGAGGGGATCTTCTTGGCTTAACAAAATTAACAATAATAACCCTAAAATGTAGGCGGGACCCTCAAACGCAGAATTCAAATTAGCCTGCTCAAACCATCCGCATTGCTATGCAACTTTCCCTTCTTATATCTAACGGAGAAGTTGTACTCTTGGAGAGTGAGGCTCCATCGGAGCAAGCGGCCATTTCTATGTGACATTTGATTGAGCCACGTCAGAGGACAGTGGTCGGTCTCGAAGATGAACTTCGCTCCGTACAAGTAACACGACAACTTCTGAGTGGCCCAAACTAAACAAGCGCATTCCTTCTCTGAAGCCCTGTAGGCTTCCTCTCTTACATTTAGTTTACGGCTGGCATAGAGGATAGGATGCTCCTCGTTATCGTCGCCGACCTGACTAAGTACCACGCCCATACCTCTGTCGCTTGCGTCGCATTGAACTATGAATTCCTTTCTGTAGTCTGGTGCGCGAAGCACAGGACGAGAAACCAATAGCGTTTTCAGATTTTGGAAAGCGTTCTCTTTGTCCGTATCCCAATGTACGCTACTCGGTGCTCCCTTTAGGAGGGCGTCTGTTAATGGACTTGCCATTTGCGAGTAATTCGGAATGTACCGTAGATAGTACCCCACAAGTCCCAAAAATGAACGAAGGTCTGTTTTCGTGCGCGGCTGAGAAAATTCTCCAATCGTCGCTATTTTCAGCTCGGCCGGCCGTCCCATGCCCTGGCCGAAACATGGCCCAGACAGTCGCGTAGCCAGAAATTTCGTGCGGGGGGGGGGGGGGGGGGGGGGCTCACATTGTAGCTCGGCCTCCTCCTTAAGGGGAAGCTTTACCTCGGGTGCTCCTATCTAACTACATGTAGAATGAGAATTTGTTTTTCTCGGCAACCACTGCACCAAATTTGACGACGTTTGTTGCATTTAAAAAAAACTTAAATTCTAGTGACTGTATGTTTTGAATTTTTCATTTAGGTTGTCAATTCTTTAGTAACAATTGGCAAAAATCGCCAATTTTCCGTAAACAAAACTATGAATTTTAAAACTCTGTAACTCAACAATGAAAAATGATATCACAATTGTGTAATTGCCTCTAATAGTACATTTAAGCGGAAAAAAATTGATCTGTTACACATGAATCTCAAAAAACTTAATATTATGGTAATATGGCTTTTGCAGAACCCTTCCACACAATGTTAACAATTCACGTAAGATACAAATTGACACACCAAATTTGTCCGCTTTGACTGTTATAGTAGATGGCGTTTACAGAAGCGCGATATGTGTTCTTGATGCAGAGCTATTAGTTTGTAAACGTCGTGCTTCCATTGTTTTCGAACTTTCGAATTTTTCAAAATATTTTAAACAAAATTCAGGCCCTAAATCGAATTTCCACTTTCAACAGACACTAGAATTCAACTTTCTCTCTCAAATGCAAAACATATTATTAAAAGCGATCCAGAGGTTATCACAAAAAAGCATTTCTGCTTTTTACATGTATTTGAATAGGCCGCGTCGGAGTTGGGCCTGTTACGTTTCGCCTACGACGCGCGGTATGGCCGGCGCGGATGCAACGGACGCCGGGGCTTCGTTCAAGGCGGCGGACATTTTGGCCCGTTCGACGCCGCCGCAACGCCTCCCCGCCAAGCGCGTCCAGGCGTGTTTCAATGCCACGTGTCTTCGTGTGTGCGTGTGTGTGTGTGTGCCCACGCTTGTCAAAGCGCGGCAGCCGGGGAGAGGAGCTCCCCAAGTGTGAAGCGAGGAGGCCTGACCGGCGCCCGCCAGGCTGATGCGTCACTGCACTCGTCCCAACGTGTCTCTCAGTGTGTCCGTGCCCCGCAGTCACGTGGCCTCTCCTGAGACGTTCCCTCTTGCCCTCAACTCCGAGAGTATAAGAGCAGCTGCCCCCGGACGCCGAGAGAGAGGCTCCGATTTCTTCTGTTGAGTAACGTGCTCTCCCGTATCTCCACTTCGGTCGACCTGACCGCCCGCTCTTTTGCGATGTTAGAATAAACAAGTTGTTCTGTTACCAGTCGACTCATGCTTTGCCGAGACCTTCGGATGCTTCCAGTTGTGCCCCAGGCCGCCAGGCCAACGCTACCCTTGGGGCTTGCGACCCGATTGCAACAACGGGTGTCAGCACTGAGGTTCCAACAACTCGTGCCAGCGGTGCGATTACAACAACTGTCTGCCAGCGGTGAGATCGCGACAACGGACGCCAGCAGCGAAGAGATGCGGTTGACTGTATGCTGAGCAGCACAACGACCATCCGGGAGCAGTGCAACGAGCCCTGTGTGATGACTGGTTGCCTGCAGCGGAACGACTGCGCTGAATTCTTGGCTGCGAGGTTTGGTGAGTGCGGGACTTTCTTCTTCTGAGTTTTGCCAGGCTTTTGTTAGTGTCAGAAACAGAGCTGGTAATTGTGGTTGTCGTTGCTGCCGGGTTAGTTTGCGGCAAGACAATAGTAGGCAGTAGAGAAAGCAGCATTCAGAGCAGCCATGGATTTGAAGTCGTTGCGCAAACCGAAATTGCTGGAGCTTGCAAGAGAGTTGGGTCTGGATGTCTCAGACAAACTCAGAAAACCAGAACTGCTAAGGGCTATTCTTGAGTTAGAAGCTGAGGATGACGAGCTGTTGGAATGCCTTGAGACCATTGAGGAGCGGGCAAAAAGACAGGAGCGCGAACTTAAAGAACAGAAAGAAAAAGAAGAGCGTGAACGTAAAGAACAGATAGAGCGAGAGCAACAAGAGAAAAAAAGAAGAGCGCGACCGTCAACACGCTTTGGAAATGAAGCGTCTCGAGGTAGAGATGGAACGCGCTCGTAATGGAAGTCAGGCACATGGTGCAGGAGAACGAGTATTGTTCAAAATGACTGACCTGATGCGGCCGTTTAAGCTTGGAGAGGACATTGGTTTGTTCCTGGTTAACTTTGAGCGAACGTGCGAGAAGCAGGGGTTCTCTCGGGAAACGTGGCCACAGCGCTTGCTCACTTTGCTACCCGGCGAGGCGGCCGACGTAGTCGCTCGCTTGGAGAGAGAGGAGGCCGAGGATTTCGACAAAGTGAAATCGAGTCTGCTAAAAAAGTACAGGCTGTCAGCGGAGGCGTTCCGTCGGAAGTTTCGGGAAAATGAGAAAGGCAAAAGTGAGTCATATACAGAGTTTGCCTACAGGCTAATGTCAAACATGCAGGAGTGGCTCAAAGAAGAGAAAGCGTTTGGTGACCACGAGAAAGTTCTGCAGTGTTTCGGGCTAGAACAGTTTTATAGTCGGTTACCTGAGAACGTGCGGTACTGGGTCTTGGATAGGCCAGACGTTAGTACGGTGGCTAAAGCCGCCGAGCTAGCCGAGGAGTTTGTGACGCGTCGGGCTCGCGGAGCTAAGGACGGTCAAAAGGGTGAATTTGGCTCCAAGTTTGAGAGGCCGAAGTTCACGCCCATGAGAGCAAAGGGGGACACACGTAGTGCGGATGCGAGTGAAAGCAGTCCGACCGAACGTAAGGAGACGGCGGCAACCGAAGCCGAACGCAGAAAGAGGTTCGAGACGAGGCAACTTAAGCGCGCGTTTGTTATACGTGCCAGAAGCCGGGTCACTTTTCGGCGCAGTGTCCAGAAACAAAAACAAAAGTCGTGTTTTTGTCATTATGCAGCACTGACGAGAACATGAAGCTTCTCGAGCCTTACATGCGAGACCTCCTCGTGAACGGGAAAGAGTGCCGAGTGCTTCGCGATTCCGCAGCTACGATGGATGTAGTTCACCCCTCTTACGTAGAACCCGATATGTTCACGGGCGAGTGCGCATGGATCAAGCAAGCCGTGGAAGCTCATAGCGTGTGTCTGCCCGTAGCAAAAGTGCTTATTGAAGGACCTTTCGGAGCGCTTGAGACGGAGGCCGCAGTGTCATCTATGCTGCCCCCCCAGTACCCGTACCTATTTTCGAACAGGTCCGATCACCTCCTGCGCGAGAAGGGGCTTTTGTTTGGTGAGGCTAGCGTTCAGGCCTTAACCAGATCGAAGGTTCGGGAGCTCGCTGCAAAGGCGGTAGTTGCGGGGCCGACGTTGTCGAACGATGAGAAAGGGTCAGAGGCGCAGCAAGCTGATATTCAGAGCACGCCCGAACTGAATAAAATTGAGCCTGTAGCGTTAAAGGCACCAGATACTGGAGAGGAAATTCCCGATGCGGGAAAGTTAGAAGAGCTATCTGCAGATTTGCTCATCGCGCCTACGTCAGATGGACTTAATAGGTTGCTAAAAGTCAGCCGGTCGGCTTTGATAGCCGAGCAAAAGAAGGATGGCAGCCTAGAAAACATCCGCTGCATTGTCAAGGAAGGTATCGCCAAGAAAAATGCTCGCTTTGTGGAAAGAGGTGGGGTCCTGTACCGGAAGTATCTAGACCGCAGGGGAGTGGAGTTCGATCAGCTGATCGTGCCTCAGTGCTACCGTCAGGATCTGTTGCGCTTGTCGCATGGGGGTTCGTGGTCCGGACACCTAGGAGTTAAGAAAACTAAGGACCGTCTCTTGCAAGAGTACTATTGGCCAGGGTGTTTTCGGGACGCAGACCACTTTGTGAAGACATGTGACACCTGTCAGCGGGTGGGCAAACCAGGGGACAAATCGAGGGCGCCGTTGAAGTTGGTACCTATCATTACGGAGCCTTTTAGACGGCTCGTTATTGATACAGTGGGACCTCTGCCGGTAACAGCCACGGGGTACAGACACATTTTGACTGTGATCTGCCCAGCGACAAAGTTCCCTGAAGCAGTGCCGCTTAAAGAACTCAGCTCAGTTGAGATAGTCAATGCACTACTGTCCATATTTGCGCGAGTTGGTTTTCCTGCGGAAATCCAGTCAGATCAGGGCACGGTGTTTACGAGCGCTTTGACGACAGCCTTTCTCGAAAGGTGCGGGGTAAGGCTGTTACACAGCTCAGTGCACCACCCCCAGTCGAATTCCGTTGAGAAGCTCCACTCCGTCATGAAGCGCGTGTTGAGAGCATTGTGTTTTGAACATCAAACTGACTGGGAGCTGTGTCTGCCTGGGGTGATGTTTGCATTAAGGACCGCGCCGCATGCGGCTACGGGGTTTTCGCCAGCTGAGCTGGTGTACGGTCGCTCGCTGCGGTCTCCGCTTCGCATGCTTCGAGAATCGTGGGAAGGCAGGGGCGACGACCCAGTCGTGGTGGAGTACGTGCTTAAGCTCCTCGAACGCTTAAGAAGGGCACAGGAGTTGTCAGGTGAAGCAATGGCAAAGGCCCAGCAGAGGGCCAAGGTTTATTATGATCGGACAGCCAGGGCCCGTCGTTTTGAGGTGGGCGATGAGGTCATGATATTGCGCACGTCGCTAAAGAACAAACTCGACGTGCAGTGGGAGGGCCCAGCACGGATTGTTCAAAAACTGTCGGACGTCAACTACGTGGTCAGTCTGCCAGGAAAACGGAAAGCACAGCAAGTTTACCACTGTAATCTGCTCAAACCCTATAAGCAACGGGAAGCAGTAGTGTGTATGATGGTAAACGCTCCCGAAGAGCTTCCGGTCGAGCTTCCGGGACTAGGCTCAGTGACGAACAGGAAAGATACCGATCAAGTCATTAGTGACTTAATCGGTAAAGCATCGCTGTCGCCTGAGCAGAAAACCGAACTACACCAGCTCTTACAAGAGTTTCAAGGTCTGTTCTCTGAGAGGCCTGGTAGGACTTCTGTCCTTACTCATGACATAGAACTTACCTCCCCAGAGCCAGTACGATCCAAGGCGTACCGGGTGTCACCCCGCCAGAGCGATATTATGGAGGCTGAGGTAAAGAAAATGCTACAGCTCGGTGTTATTGAGGCGGGTGAGAGTGATTATACCTCCCCTTTGATTTTAGTTGAGGTACCGGGCAAGGAACCTCGCCCTTGCGTCGACTACCGCAGGCTTAATTCCATCACTAAGGATCAAATTTATCCGATCCCTAACATCGAGGAGCGCCTTGAGAGAGTGAGTAGCGCTCAGTTTATTTCCACCCTAGATCTTGTCAGGGGTTATTGGCAGGTTCCACTTACAGAAGAGGCTAGTAGGTATGCGGCGTTCATTTCACCAATGGGGACATTCCGTCCTAAAGTTTTGAGTTTTGGTTTGAAGAACGCGCCATACTGCTTTTCAAGCCTCATGGATAAAGTGTTGCGGGGACAGCAAGAATTCGCTTTACCGTATCTAGACGACGTAGCGATATTCTCCGCATCCTGGCCTGAGCATATGGCCCACTTGCGGGCAGTGCTAACCCGCCTGCGCGATGCGGGCTTGACAGTCAAGGCTCCCAAGTGCCAGTTAGCACAGGCCGAGGTTGTCTACCTCGGTCACGTGATTGGTGGGGGTCGTCGCCGCTCCTCTGAAATAAAGGTGGCCGCTGTGCGAGACTTCCCGCAACCGCGCACGAAGACCGATATTCGGTCGTTCTTAGGTGTCGCCGGCTACTATCAGAGGTACATCCCCAGGTACTCTGATATCGCGGCTCCCCTGACGGATGCTCTAAGAAAGACAGAGCCGCAAACAGTCGTCTGGGACGAGACAAAGGAAAGAGCTTTTAGCGCCCTAAAGAGCGCCCTAACAAGCCAGCCTGTGCTACGATCGCCCGACTACACAAAAGGGTTCGTTGTTCAGTGTGATGCTAGTGAGCGAGGCATGGGCGTTGTACTGTGCCAACGGGAAAATGGAGAAGTAGAACACCCCGTCCTGTATGCTAGTCGTAAGCTGACCAGTCGTGAACAGGCGTACAGCGCCACCGAGAAAGAGTGTGCGTGTCTCGTGTGGGCCGTTCAGTAATTGTCATGCTACCTAGCCGGCTCGAGGTTTATCATTGAGACGGATCACTGCCCTCTCCAATGGCTGCAGACCATCTCTCCCAAAAATGGCCGCCTCCTGCGCTGGAGCCTCGCTTTGCAACAATATTCCTTTGAGGTGCGTTACAAAAAGGGGAGTCTCAACGGTAACGCCGATGGCTTAAGTCGAAGCCCATAACGTGGGAATCAGCCTCAAAATTGTTTGTTACTGATGTTTTTCTTCCTGAGGCAGGATATTTAACATATTGCTTTTGTGTAGTGTTTCAAAGTGATGACGTGCTTTCTAGTGCAATTTTCCAATTTGTGGACGCGTTCTGAGTGCTGCTAGACTACTGTAAGGAACTAGGCAGTAGTATAAAAGGGGAAAGAGCCTGGCATGGCTTAGTGAGGGTTGTTTCGTGCTTGCTGACTGAGCGGTTGAGTTTCGGCGTAGTTCTAACGCTTGCCGGGAACAAGAACAAAACTGTCAACTCTCCCGAAGTCACTTTGCAGTGTCCTGTGTGAACCTGAACGTGAGAACGAGGCCTTCTCTGTGCGCTGCGCTCAAGAAACGCCAAAGGACGCCCGACTTCGGTTATGAGCATCATCGAGCGACATCCCTCCGGACAGCGGATGCAGTCCCCTGACCATCGGGATCTCCTTCCCCCGGCGGGGCGGTCTGTTACGTTTCGCCTACGACGCGCGGTATGGCCGGCGCGGATGCAACGGACGCCGGGGCTTCGTTCAAGGCGGCGGACATTTTGGCCCGTTCGACGCCGCCGCAACGCCTCCCCGCCAAGCGCGTCCAGGCGTGTTTCAATGCCACGTGTGTTCGTGTGTGCGTGTGTGTGTGTGTGCCCACGCTTGTCAAAGCGCGGCAGCCGGGGAGAGGAGCTCCCCAAGTGTGAAGCGAGGAGGCCTGACCGGCGCCCGCCAGGCTGATGCGTCACTGCACTCGTCCCAACGTGTCTCTCAGCGTGTCCGTGCCCCGCAGTCACGTGGCCTCTCCTGAGACGTTCCCTCTTGCCCTCAACTCCGAGAGTATAAGAGCAGCTGCCCCCGGACGCCGAGAGAGAGGCTCCGATTTCTTCTGTTGAGTAACGTGCTCTCCCGTATCTCCACTTCGGTCGACCTGACCGCCCGCTCTTTTGCGATGTTAGAATAAACAAGTTGTTCTGTTACCAGTCGACTCATGCTTTGCCGAGACCTTCGGATGCTTCCAGTTGTGCCCCAGGCCGCCAGGCCAACGCTACCCTTGGGGCTTGCGACCCGATTGCAACAACGGGTGTCAGCACTGAGGTTCCAATAGGCCCGAGCTAAAGCTTCCTCTTAAACAACTTACCGAGGGATCAATTACATAAATAATAACTGCATTGCCATTGCCAAAGATAAATAGGAACATAGTTACCTTTGCTGGCTTTAGTTTCTTGACATGGATGCTTCGGAGTTGGTAAAAAAAAATTTTCTCTCTAATATTTTTTTGCGTGACATTACGGAAAAAATAAACCACCGCAACGCGTCGCATCATCGGACCTCGCTGCGTGCTTTGGCAACTTGTCTGATAGTGTGTTGATTTGTCTTGTCTCGTTGTATGTTCCGATGTACGACTTTAGAAAAATCAATGCACCTTTGGTGTCAAATCTTTATAACAACATTAAACCCCGAAGTTCCGCATTTCAAAATCTAAAGCACAACTATGGACATACCAATGCACCTTTCACATGATACGTTTATGGGAACTTTATAGCCATAAAGTTTCGAAATTGACATCCATGCGCTCCGTAGGTTCCGTGGACTCAGCGAGATGCCGCAGCGACCGCGTTCGCCAAAACGCCCTTGAAATTTTGTGCTCGGATAGGGCTGCTTGCGTTATGTGACTCCCGGTGCATGGTCGTTGACGCGAAATCCAGCCCAATGTTCGCATTTTTCGCGGTGAAATGTTTTTTCGTGCATGAAAAAGAAATTTTAGACAAAATCCAGAATGATTTCAGGCGCCGGGGGTTGCTTTGTTCGGCGCAGCATGGACAGCACGAAAAATTTCGGGGGGGGGGCTGAAGCCCCATAAGCCGCCCAGGTAACCTGCGAACAACCAAACCTACACTTTTCCGCTTTCATCGTTAAGCCGGCTTCCCTCAACGGTGAGAACGCCTGTTTGAGGTGCGATACGTGTTGTTCCCAGCTGTCCGAAAAAATTGCTACATCATCAAGATAGGGCAAGGCGAACTCCTGCAAGTTTTTTAGGACAATATTCATTAACTTAGAGAAGCTAAACGGCGCGTTCTTCAGCCCGAGCTGAGTGCGAGAGGGCGAAAAGTGCCTACAGGTGAGATGAATGCGGCATAGCGGCTGGCACTTTCTGAAAGGGGAACTTTCCAGTACCCCCGCACGAGATCTATAGTTGAAATGTATTTAGCAGCGCTAACTCTTTCAATTTGTTCCTCAATGTTGGGTATCGGGTACAGCTGATCCCTAGTGATGGCATTTAACTTCCTGTAGTCAACGCACGGACGAGGGTCCTTGTTAGGGGTTTCTACCAGTATAGCGGTGACGTGTACTCACTCTCAGCGGGCTCAATAACTCCCAACTCTAGCATGCGCTTTATCTCTGCCTCCATAATCTCTCTCTCTCTTGGAGACACCCTGTAAGGTTTCGATCTTACTGGTTCGGTTGATGTCAGCTCTATTTCATGCGTTATTAGTTCGGTTCTACCCGGCCGATCGCTGAATCTGTCGAGATATTCCCCTAACACCTCTTTTAGCTCATCTAGCTGCTCGGGTCTTAGAGCGTGCGAGCTTACCGAATGTTTTACTACTTCTTCTAGGCCTATTTCAGAGTTGGAGGTCGCCCTATACTCCTTAAACTTAGTACTAGTGCCATCCTGCTCTTTGATGGTATAGTTAACGACTCCGCTCCGCTCTACATACGGCTTCATCAAATTACAGTGATATATTTTCACTTCCTTCCTGCGACCGGGCATTATCAGAGCCTGGTTAGTATCTGAAAGTTTGTGCAACACTTTAACGGGCGCGTCCCAGTGAATTTCAAGCTTGTTCTTTCTTGAAGGTTTGAGGATCATTACCTGGTAATCGCAAATAGAATCAGGAACACCTTAGACTTCTGTCAATCAAAGGACCAGGCAGGATTTCGTAAAGGCTACTCAACAATAGACCATATTCACACTATCAATCAAGTGATAGAGAAATGTGCAGAATATAACCAACCCTTATATATAGCTTTCATTGATTACGAGAAAGCGTTTGATTCAGTCGAAACCTCAGCAGTCATAGAGGCATTACGGAATCAGGGTGTAGATGAGCCATATGTAAAAATACTGGAAGATATCTATAGCGGCTCCACAGCCACCGTAGTCCTCCACAAAGAAAGCAACAAAATCCATATAAAGAAAGGCGTCAGACAGGGAGATACGATATCTCCAATGCTATTCACAGCATGTTTACAGGAGGTATTCAGAGGCCTGGAGTGGGAAGAATTGGGGATAAAAGTTGATGGAGAATACCTTAGCAATTTGCGATTCGCTGATGATATTGCCTTGCTTAGTAACTCAGGAGACCAATTGCAATGCATGCTCACTGACCTGGAGAGGCAAAGCAGAAGGGTGGGTCTGAAAATTAATCTGCAGAAAACTAAAGTATTGTTTAACAGTCTCGGAAGAGAACAGCAGTTTACGATAGGTAGCGAAGCCCTGGAAGTGGTAAGGGAATACATCTACTTAGGGCAGGTAGTGACCACGGATCCGGATCATGAGACTGAAATAACCAGAAGAATAAGAATGGGTTGGGGTGCGTTTGGCAGGCATTCTCAAATCATGAACAGCAGGTTGCCACTATCCCTCAAAAGGAAAGTGTACAACAGCTGTGTGTTACCAATACTCACATATGGGGCAGAAACCTGGAGGCTTACGAAAAGGGTTCTGCTGAAATTGAGGACGACGCAACGAGCTATGGAAAGAAGAATGATGGGTGTAACGTTAAGGGATAAGAAAAGAGCAGATTGGGTGAGGCAACAAACGCGGGTAAACGACATCTTAGTTGAAATCAAGAAAAAGAAATGGGCATGGGCCGGACATGTAATGAGGAGGGAAGATAACCGATGGTCACTAAGAGTTACGGACTGGATTCCAAGGGAAGGGAAGCGTAGCAGGGGGCGGCAAAAAGTTAGGTGGGCGGATGACATTAAGACGTTTGCAGGGACAACATGGCCACAATTAGTACATGACCGGGGTAGTTGGAGAAGTATGGGAGAGGCCTTTGCCCTGCAGTGGGCGTAACTAGGCTGATGATGATGATGACCTGGTCTCCGGCGTTAAACGTACGAAGCCTCGCATTCTTGTCGTAATAGAATTTGGCGTTCTTTTGAGCTACTCCCATGTTCTTTCCGACTAGTTCTTGGGTTGAGCTTAGCCGTTCCAGCAAATTTAGCACCTATTCAACCACTGTTGGACTCTCTCCTCTTTCTTCCCACGTCTCTCTTAACACTCTCAGTGGAGAACGGAGTGTCCTCCCATACACTAGTTCTGCTGGCGAGAACCCTGTCGCTTCATGTGGAACCGTTCGCAAAGCAAATAAAGTTGCCGGCAGACAGTTCTCCCAGTCCTCCTTGTGCTCGTAACAGAGCGCACTCAAAACTCGCTTAAGCACTGAATGCCACCTCTCTACACTGTTTGACTGAGGGTGATAGACAGAACTGTGTATTAACTTTACCCCGCACTTTTGCAAGAATGTGGAAGTCAGTGCGCTCGTGAATACTGACCCTTGATCTGCCTGAATTTCGGCTGGAAACCCAACTCGTGCAAACACTGTCAAAAGCGCGTCTACTACTTCGGTGGAGCTGAGCTCTTTCAGAGGGATTGCTTCTGGAAACTTTGTAGCCGGACACAGCATGGTAAACAAGTACCTGTAGCCCGATCTTGTTTTTGGAAGAGGCCCTACCGTGTCTATTACAAGTCGTCTGAAAGGCTCTGTTATTAAGGGCTCTACCTTCAGTGGAGCTTTCCATGTCTCTCCTGGTTTACCAGAGCGCTGGCAGGCGTCGCATGATCTTACAAAGTTTTCTACGTCTTTGAAACAGCCAGGCCAGTATTATTCCATAAGCAATCTTTCCTTTGATTTGTTTATGCCTAGGTGGCCGGACCACCCATTTCCATGACAGAGACTCAAAAGGTCCTCTCTATACTTAGTAGGTACGACTAACTGATCTAAAATCCTACCCTTTCGATCTCTGTAGTGTTTCCTGTCGGCAATGCTATCATGCTGACAACGCGCATGCCGTTCGTTACTGGAAAGTACCGGGCTCGCAGCGTTAAAGAAAGGAAACGCATCAAGGCAGATGACGATTATCGTTGTGTGGCAGAAGGGGTACTCCAAAGGGTGTAAACTGTTCTTTAGAGTGCCGGAGCACGGCTCATACGCGCCGACGCGCCAATCTCGAAGGCCACACCATCTCGGAGGCCACGAAAAAGACATCGCCGCGGAGCCGCTCGATGCCGCAGCGTGTCCAGAAAGAAGCACGACAGAGGCACCCGGCTGCAGTACAAGCCTCATACATGAAGCGCTTCGGCTATTCAGATATTTTGATAGTACTCGTAGATGAGCTCCGCCAGAATTTTCAAGATACGGTTTGCGCCGGTAGCTTGGTATGGCGTCGCATATTCCAGTGTCTTCCACCGTTTAGGCCGTTTGTGTTCAAAAAATTTTAAAAAAAGAACTCTCAAGGCCCATCAGGTTGACTTTTTGCTTCCTTTAGAATTCAAAGTGCAGTCATTGTTTATCAGTCCACTATATATTTTATAGTTTCAAAAGCTATCGCGGGAACTTCAAACCTGTCCTTCGTTTTTGCCTCTTTTCTGGCGTTGGAAGACTCAGCTCACGGTATGATCTGATATTCGTGGTGCTAGAAGTGTAATTTACCAAACTCACCATTTCTCCTTAGTCTCTCTTCAACTGTCCGTTGAGTTCGAGTGTTATAATATAATATAATAATCTTAATTTCTCTCTTTCCACAGAATACAGAATAAGAGCGGACGTAAGGGTAAAAGCCGCATCTGGCGGCTTGAGGAAACCCCAACAAGGCATCCCTAATTAACCCTAACGTTTGCGTACGAGTGGCCGTCTCGTGACTTGTTTGCATACGCGCCACCACAGATTAGAGCCAAGGCGACGGGTGTACAACGAGGAGCCATTGTGGACGGCGCATGCGCAAACTACGTGAAGCAAATCAACGAACCCGGCTACGTTTTCAGATTGATGCGTTGCAACAGGAGGTACTACACGAGATGGAATGGAAAAGAAAATTTCGATATAAAACAGAGATACGCGAAAGGTCAGTTAGCGCACCCGGTGTACAGGAAGATCTGGCGCAACTCAACGCAAGCTCTAATTATCTGTCCATTAATTACTGTCTGCCCTACACTTTCATGTTTTATTCTTTATTTATTTATTTTTTTGCAAGAAGCTGTCGGCACATCGATATTACGATTTGTTCATGCAATGCATAACGTACGCGTGGGAAGTTTTCTCCCGTATAAATTTGAAGGAAATTAGACGTTCCAGATATATTGAACGGCGAGAAAAGTGAGCTAACTATATCAACAATTCGTTTGCACAAACTATACACTCTAATTCCGCGTCACGACCTATTGGTTGTTTATGACACTCGCAAGCTTCGACGGTCAACGAAATGGATTACAAAATCAAATTCTGGGGTTTTTCGTGCCAAAATCATGATATGATTATGGGGTGCGCCGTAGTGGGGGACTGCGAATAATTTTGACCACCTGGCTACCTTTAAAGTGCAACTCCGGCGTTCTTTTTAACCATATTAGGATATTGTCATCTTCAAATGGCATTGACAGTCTTGTCACCGGTAGGGTGGCTCAATTTGCTTAAAAAGTCATCAGTAATTTTAAATAACCACTAAACGATATGCCGAAACGGAAACGGATAGCTGCTTCGTGTGACGTCACGATGAGTCAATGACGTCAGATCCTACACTACCGTAATGTAAACACACAGAAACCGTGCTAAACAAGCAGTACACATGACGCTAATGCTAAAGAAGCGAAGCTGATTGTGTCTGCTGACGACACATGGAGATTTTACAGAGTTTCCAAACTAGACAGCGGCGATTTAAGCGACGATTTCAGCGACAGGGGCGGTGTAGTCTCTGACGTCAAAAACACAGAGTGGCCAGTAGAAAGTCATGAGTCGGGAACGCAACCAATCTTTAAAATTCATTTTAAGGAAAACTAAATCACTTACATCCATATAGTTTGGCACAGTTAATCAGAGTGCAAAAGAGAATATATATTCAAAATTCTATAATTATCAGTGTATATCGAATAATCGCCGGAGTTGCCCTTTAAACGTGTGCCGAATGCACGGTATGCGAGCGCTATTGCATTTCGCCCCCATCAAATTGCGGCCGCCGTGGCCCGGTATTTGATCCTGCGCCCTCGGCCTTAGCAGCGCAACGTCAAAGCCCTTACGTCACCACGACACCACCACGAATTTTCTGTTGCGGCGAAAGGTAGGATCCGGAAACGCTTTTGTCAGACACTCGGCAATTGACCATATTGGGTGGTATTTTCGTACAATGTTTATGTTAGGAAGGCATTAGAATATTTGTTATAAAGGCTGGTGGTCTCTCAGACTCTGGTGTAGGTTGCTTAGGTAGTGGATATTGTTACGTAGTGGTGATGGTGAAGAAAGCAGCAATACTGAGAATGACGAAACTAGCGTTTTTTTACCCGCCGTGGTTGTTCAGTGGCTATGGTGTTGGGCTGCTGAGCACGAGGTCGCGTATCCAATCCCGGCCACGGCGGCCGCATTTCGATGGGGGCGAAATGCGAAAACACCAGTGTACTTAGATTTAGGTGCACGTTAAAGAACCCCAGGTGGTCGAAATGGTCCACTACGTCGTGGCTCATAATCAGAAAGTGGTTTTGGCACATTAAACCCCATAAAAGAAACTAGCGTTTTATTGGGCGAACTTGTGCCCCTTGTGCCCTCAAAAACGGGCTACACTCAAAGAACGGCGACAGCGGCGAACACAGTCGGCGGTCGTCGAAAATGTGATCAGTGGGTCAAGCGCGTCAGCTTTTATACATGAGCCAGCGAACGTTCCAGAGTAATCGCTGGTGCCCGCGTGTCTTCCAGAAAGTTCTACACCATTCGCGTCGCGCATACATGCAATGAAATTACACGAGGTTCGGCGACAACGGACAGCGGATAGAACCATCGATAACGTTCTAGAAACTTGCGATACATGCAGGCGCATCCTGCGCTGTGCGATAACATTTGTTAGGCGGTGAAGCATGGTCACCCGATAAACGAGTTCACGTGTCAATGCCCCCCTCTCAATAGCATCGTCCCGATGCTACAAGCATAAGAGAAAACACAAAAGGACACTTATTGAACAAAAGGAACAAAACAACAAAGAAACAAAGTCCAAGGTAACACAGTCCAAAAAGAAAGTTCACAGCTCAGCTGTGCAACAGAGAGAGAGAGAAACAACTTTTGTACTGAGCCCTTAGTGACGGTTGGTGCGCGCTGGCACCAGATGGGGTGGAACCTTCTTCTCAGGTCCCATATGTGTCCAGCAGTTCCTGGCCCCTAGCCGCCAGCGCGAGCTGGGTCGGTAGGTCGGGGCTGGACAACAAGGTCTCCCATCGCTCGGGGGGGTTGGGGCTGGGGACGGTGGGGGGTTCTTGAGCTTAGTGCACTCTGCATGGATGTGTGCTAGAGTGCCTTTTGACCGTCTGCAAAAAGGGCATGAAGTGTCATGCTCTGTTGGAAACATCTTGTGCAAGAGCACAGGATGCGCTAGCGACCCCGCTTGCGTGCGTCGCACGATTGTTTGCTGCATTCGGCTGAGTTGCGGATGCGGACGGGGAAGCCTACATCTGCCGCTTCTGTACATTTGCGTGATTTCTTCGTAGCTTGTCACGGGGTGCGGTAGCTCTGGCTCGTTTTCGGCCCGGATTGACAGTTCTCGGGCATAGTGGTCGACGAGTGCGTTGCCTTCCACTTGCGAGTGAGCCGGGACCCACACGAGCTCAACGGCCCGTCCCGGTGTTTTGCATTTGGTGAGGATCGCTAGTGCCGCGGGAGAGATGTTCCCCTTGCGGTAGCTTGCGTAGGCGGTCTGGGAGTCTGTGACCACGGTCCTCACTTCCGGTTGTGCGAGTGCGAGGGCCACGGCCACTTCTTCTGCTTCGGCTGTATTCGTCGTCCGTATCGACGCGCCTGTGACCAGTTTATCGATGGTGGTGACGACCGCCGTTGCTCTGGTTCCGTGCTTGGGAAGCGAGGCGTCCGCGTAGAGGACCTCGGGGTCCTCTTCCAGCTGTCGAGCCAGTGCCTTGGCCCGCGCAGAGCGTCTCTCGTTGTTCCTCCCCGGCTGCATGTTCCGGGGGAGGGGCTTGGTCTTAATAATGTCTCTCCACGTTGTGGGGAAGGCAGCTGGGGAGGATCAGGTAACAGCATATTTGTTGAAGGATGGTGGACAGATTGTTCTAGAGAAACTGGCCACCCTGTATACGCAATGCCTCAGGACTTCGAGCGTACCGGAATCTTGGAAAAACGCTAATATAATCCTAATCCATAAGAAAGGGGACGCCAAAGACTTGAAAAATTATAGACCGATCAGTTTACTGTCCGTTGCCTACAAAGTATTTACTAAGGTCATTGCGAAGAGAATCAGGAACACCTTAGACTTCCGTCAACCAAAGGACCAGGCAGGATTCCGTAAGGGATACTCAACAAGAGACCATATTCACACTATCAATCAGGTGATACAGAAATGTGCGGAATATAACCAACCTTTATATATAGCTTTCATTGATTACGAGAAAGCGTTTGATTCAGTCGAAACCTCAGCAGTCATGGAGGCATTGCGGAATCAGGGTGTAGACGAGCCGTATGTAAAAATACTGAAAGATATCTATAGCGGCTCCACAGCCACCATAGTCCTCCATAAAGAAAGCAACAAAATCCCAATAAAGAAAGGCATCAGGCAGGGAGATACGATCTCTCCGATGCTCTTCACAGCGTGTTTACAGGAGGTATTCAGAGACCTGGATTGGGAAGAATTGGGAATAAGAGTTAATGGAGAATACCTTAGTAACTTGCGATTCGCTGATGATATTGCCTTGCTTAGTAACTCAGGGGACCAACTGCAATGCATGCTCACTGACCTGGAGAGGCAAAGCCGAAGGGTGGGTCTAAAAATTAATCTGCAGAAAACTAAAGTAATGTTTAACAGTCTCGGAAGGGAACAGCAGTTTACAACGGGTAGTGAGGCACTGGAAGTGGTAAGGGAATACATCTACTTAGGACAGGTAGTGACTGCGGATCCGGATCATGAGACTGAAATAATCAGAAGAATAAGAATGGGCTGGGGTGCGTTTGGCAGGCATTCTCAGATCATGAACAGCAGGTTGCCATTATCCCTCAAGAGAAAAGTTTATAACAGCTGTGTCTTACCAGTACTCACGTACGGGGCAGAAACCTGGAGGATTACGAAAAGAGTTCTACTTAAATTGAGGACGACGCAACGAGCTGTGGAAAGAAGAATGATAGGTGTAACGTTAAGGGATAAGAAAAGAGCAGATTGGGTGAGGGAACAAACGCGAGTTAATGATATCTTAGTTGAAATCAAGAAAAAGAAATGGGCATGGGCAGGACACGTAATGAGGAGGGAAGATAACCGATGGTCATTAAGAGTTACGGAATGGATTCCAAGGGAAGGAAAGCGTAGCAGAGGGCGGCAGAAAGTTAGGTGGGCGGATGAGATTAAGAAGTTTGCAGGGACAACATGGCCACAATTAGTACATGACCGGGGTAGTTGGAGAAGTATGGGAGAGGCCTTTGCCCTGCAGTGGGCATAACCAGGCTGATGATGATGATGATGATGATGATGATGAAGATGACGACGACGACGACGTTGTGGGGAGCGGCTCCGTTGTCGGTTGCTGTTCAATTTGCCATCCTATCTTGCGTAGGACGGCCCGACCGTGCTCTGTCCGGCTCAGCCTTACTCTCTGGTGGGATAGGTGTGCTTCCACCAGCTCTTCCACCGTGTTGTGGGCACCCATTTCCAGCAGCTTCTGCGTTGACGAGTAGACTGGGATGCCCACGGCGAGTTTGACTGCTTTTCTTATCGTCGTGTTCAGCGCCTCGCGGTTCACCTTCGCAAGCTGGAGGTACGGGGCGGAGTACGTTACGCGTGACACGACGAATGCCTGCACCAGGCGCAGTGCGTCTTCTTCTTTGATTCCTCTGTTCCGGTTGGTGACTCTCCGGATCATGCTCAGGACTTGCTCTGATGTGGTCTTGATTTTGTTGACGGCTGCGTGCGCCTTGCCGTCGCTGCGCAACAGCAGGGCCAGTATCCGGATCTGCTGCGTTGGTTTGATCTCTGTGCCGTAGATGGTGATGATTATGTTCGGCGGCGGCTCTTTCTTTGGTCTTCCGGGCTGTACCATGAGCAGCCCCGATTTCTGTGGAGCGCAGCTCAGGCCGCAGGTCGTGGCATACTCGTGGACGGTCGTTGCCGCTCTCTGCAGGGCTTCCTCCGCCCAGGCATCGGACCCCGCGCGGTTCGTCCACACCGTTATGTCGTCGGCATAGAACGCGTGGTCCACGCCCTCGATCTGATTCAGTAGTTCGGGCAGAGGCAGGAGTGCTAGGTTGAAAAGCAGAAGCGACAGGACAGACCCCTGTGGGGTACCCCTGTCTCCGAGCTCCACAGGCTCTGACCGTTCATTTCCTATCCGGATAGTTGCTGTTCTATTTGTTAGGAAATCTTTAATATAGCCGTAGGTCTTGCGGCCACACCCCGTCTTGCGCAGGTTCTCGAGCCCGCTGGCGTGGGACACGTTGTAGAAGGCCCCTTTGAGGTTCAAAGCCAGTATACCCCGGGGCGCGTGCCTCGTTGCTCTTTTAATCACTAGTTCGTGTAATTGGATCAGGACGTCTTGGGTGCTCAGGTGCTGGCGGAATCCATACATGGTCGCCGGCATCTGATTTGTCTCGTCCAGGTGTGCTTGAAGTCTTTTGAGAACCATGCGTTCCATGACCTTGCCCACACAGGACGTGAGCGAGATAGGGCGCATGTTATCGATCGTCAGAGGTTTGCCGGGTTTAGGTATGAACCGTACCTCGGCCTCTTTCCATTCTGCGGGCAACTTCGAGCTTTCCCAGGTTCTGTTGATGTGACCCAGGAGCCCGCGTGCCGCCGCATCACTCATGTTATTGAGCAGCTTGTATGTAATGGCGTCCGTTCCGGGTTGCGCTCGTCTTATTACTCTCGTCTATGGCTGTTAATAACTCCGTGATGGTGAACGGTTCATCCAATGCCGGATTTTCCTGTCCCCCGTACTCCTCCGGTACCGGAAATCGCCCTCTCTCCGTCTTGAGGTAGATCGCCTTGAGGTCTTCAATGAGCCTTTGGCCGTTGCCATCGTAAGCGTTCAGAACTTTGGTGAGGTTGCGGTTGGTAGCGGTCTTGCTGCTCAACGGGTCGATCAGGTGTCTGAGCAGGCACCAGGTCTTGCGCGTCGACAGCTTTCCCTGCAGCCCGTCGCACGTACTCATCCAGTTCTCTCGGCACAACTTGGTTGCGTATTCAGCGATCTGTTTGTTGAGGAGCGCGATGCGTTTGACGAGCTTCTTGTTTCGTCGTTGACGCTTCCATCTTCGCGTGAGCGAGTGCCGCGCCTCCCACATGTGTGCTAGTTTGGCGTCGACGAAGGGCGTCTGCATCGTTGTCACAACTTCTTGAGTAAATCTGTCGAGCGCGATCTTTTGTTCTCGCGCCCATTCTGCGTACGTTTGATGTCTGCCCTCCTCCGCGTTTTCTCTGGAGGTCTCATTTTCTTCGTCCGTGTGCTTGCGCATTCGGTCCCAGTCGGTGATCCGGGCTTTGCCGAGGGCTGCCCGGTGCAAAGTCCCAATGTTCATTAGCGCTGGTCTCACAACATGGAGACTACTTCATGTCGTGAGCGGCGCCCCTGTGATAGCGAAATGCCGTCTGGCACGACCTCATAGTCGAGTGCGCCAATGTGTCGGATGATCTTGTAGGGTCCGAAATAGCGGCGTAAAAGCTTCTCGCTAAGTCCTCGTCGGTGCATAAGGGTCCAAACCCAAACACGGTCGCTGGGCCGCTACTCGACGTAGCGTCGTCGAAGGTTGTATATAGTGTCGGCTGTCGGTCCTCTGCAGGTTCTTGATCCGCAGGCGGGCGAGCTGTCGGGCTTCTTCGGCGCGCTGGAGATAGGTGGCGACGTCAAGATTCCCTTCGTCAGACGTGCGGCAGCATGGTGTCGAGAGTAGTCGTTGAATTCCTGCCCTAAACCAACTTGAACGGCGTGATCTGTGTTGTTTCTTGCACCGCCGTGCTGTAAGCAAAGGTTACGTACGGCGTACGGCGGTATTGTACGGCAGGACCGCGTCCCAAGTCTTGTGTTCAACGTCGACGTACATAGCATGCATGTCGGCGAGGGTCTTGTTCAGGCGCTCCGTGAGACCATTCGTCTGCGGCTGGTAGGCAGTTCTCCTCTGGCTTGTCTGGCTGTACTGCAGAATGGCTTGGGTTAGCTCTGCTGTAAAGGCCGTTCCTCTGTCGATGATGAGGACTTCTGGGGCACCATGTCCCAGCAGGATGTTCTCGACGAAAATTTTCGCCACTTCGGCTGCGCTACCTTTCGGCAAAGCTTTAGTTTCAGCGAAGCGCGTGAGGTAGTCCGTCGCCACGACGATCCACTTCTTTCCGGATATTGACGTCGGAAACGGTCCCAACAAATCCACCCCCATCTGCTGAAAAAATCGGCAAGGAGGCATGATCGGCTGTATTATTCCCGCTCGCTTTGTGTCGCTGACAGTCTCGGCATGTCTTGACGTAACGGGCGACGTCGGCGGTCAGGCGCGGCCAGTAATACCTTTCCCGTATCCTCGATAGCGTCTGGGAGAATTCGAGGCGCCCAGCGGTCGGATCGTCATGCAGGGCGTGCAGTAATTCTGGAGGTGTTACGTTTCGCCTTCAACGCGCGGTATTGCCGGCGCGGATGCAACGGACGCCGGGGCTTTGTTCAAAGCGGCGGACATTTTGGCCCGTCCGACGCCGCCGCAACGCCTACCCGCCAAGCGTGCCCAGGCGTGTTTCAGTGCCACGTGTCTTCGTGTGTGCGTGTGTGTGTGTGTGCCCTCGCTTGTCAAAGCGCGGCAGCCGGGGAGCGGAGTTCCCCGAATGAGGAGCCTGGAGGTCTCTCGGCTCAACAGTTCGCGCCGTCGTGGGCTCCTGCTGCGCCGTCCCGTGACCTTCATCCCGTGACCTTCCCTCCTTCCCTTTTGGACCGCGACGCCGGGAGTATAAGAGCAGCTGCCCCCGGACGCCAGAGGAGAGGCTCCGATTTGTACTGTTGAGTTACGTGCTCTCCCGTCTCTCCACTCCGGTCGACCTGACCGGCCGCTCTTTTGCTATGTTAGAATAAACCAGTTGTTCTGTCACCAGTCTTCTCATGCTTTGCCGGGACCTTCGGATGCTTCCAGTGCCCCAGGCCGCCAGGCCAACGCTACCCTTGGGGCTTGCGACCCATTGGCAATAACGGGCGTCAGCACCGAGACCCCAACAACTCGTGTCTGCGGTGCGATTCCAACATCTGGTTGCCAGCGGTGAGATCGCGACAACGGAGGCCAGCAGCGAAGAGATGCGGTTGACTGTATGCTGAGCAGCTCAACGACCATCCGGGAGCAGTGCAACGAGCCCTGTGTGATGACTGGTTGCCTGCAGCGGAACGACTGCGCTGAATTCTTGGCTGCGAGGTTTGGTGAGTGCGGGACTTTCTTCTTCTGAGTTTTGCCAGGCTTTTGTTAGTGTTAGAAACAGAGCTGGTAATTGGGGTTGTCGTTGCTGCCGGGTTAGTTTGCGGCAAGACAATAGTAGGCAGTAGAGAAAGCAGCATTCAGAGCAGCCATGGATTTGAAGTCGTTGCGCAAACCGAAATTGCTGGAGCTTGCAAGAGAGTTGGGTCTGGATGTCTCAGACAAACTCAGAAAACCAGAACTGCTAAGGGCTATTCTTGAGTTAGAAGCTGAGGATGACGAGCTGTCGGAATGCCTTGAGACCATTGAGGAGAGGGAGACGGCAAAAAGACAGGAGCGTGAACTTAAAGAACAGAAAGAGAAAGATGAGCGCGAACGTAAAGAACAGATAGAACGAGAGCAACAAGAGAAAGAAAGAGAGCGCGACCGTCAACACGCTTTGGAAATGAAGCGTCTCGAGTTAGAGATGGAACGCGCTCGTAATGGAAGTCAGGCACACGGTGCAGGAGAACGAGTATTGTTCAAAATGACTGACCTGTTGCGGCCGTTTAAGCTTGGAGAGGACATTGGTTTGTTCCTGGTTAACTTTGAGCGAACGTGCGAGAAGCAGGGGTTCTCTCGGGAAACGTGGCCACAGCGCTTGCTCACTTTGCTACCCGGCGAGGCGGCCGACGTAGTCGCTCGCTTGGAGAGAGAGGAGGCAGAGGATTTCGACAAAGTGAAATCGAGTCTGCTAAAAAAGTACCGGCTGTCAGCGGAGGCGTTCCGTCGGAAGTTTCGGGAAAACGAGAAAGGCAGAAGTGAGTCATATACAGAGTTTGCGTACAGGCTTATGTCAAACGTGCAGGAGTGGCTCAAAGAAGAGAAAGCGTTTGGTGACCACGAGAAAGTTCTGCAGTGTTTCGGGCTAGAACAGTTTTATAGTCGGTTACCTGAGAACGTGCGGTACTGGGTCTTGGATAGGCCAGACGTTAGTACGGTGGCTAGAGCCGCTGAGCTAGCCGAAGAGTTTGTGACGCGTCGGGCTCGCGGAGCTAAGGACGGTCAAAAGGGTGAATTTGGCTCCAAGTTTGAGAGGCCGAAGTTCACACCCATGAGAGCAAAGGGGGATACACGTAGTGCGGATGCGAGTGAAAGCAGTCCGACCGAACGTAAGGAGACGGCGGCAACCGAAGCCGAACGCAGAAAGCGGTTCGAGACGAGGCAAGCGCGCGTTTGTTATACGTGCCAGAAGCCGGGTCACTTTTCGGCGCAGTGTCCAGAAACAAAAACACAAGTCGTGTTTTTGTCTATATGCAGCACTGACGAGAACATGAAGCTTCTCGAGCCTTACATGCGAGACCTCCTCGTGAACGGGAAAGAGTGCCGAGTGCTTCGCGATTCCGCAGCTACAATGGATGTAGTTCACCCCTCTTACGTAGAACCCGAAATGTTCACGGGCGAGTGCGCATGGATCAAGCAAGCAGTGGAAGCTCATAGCGTGTGTCTGCCGGTAGCAAAAGTGCTTATTGAAGGACCTTTCGGAGCACTTGAGACGGAGGCCGCAGTGTCATCTATGCTGCCCCCCCAGTACCCGTACTTATTTTCGAACAGGTCCGATCACCTCCTGCGCGAGAAGGGGCTTTTGTTTGGTGAGGCTAGCGTTCAGGCCTTAACCAGATCGAAGGTTCGGGAGCTCGCTGCAAAGGCGGTAGTTGCGGGGCCGACGTTGTTGAACGATGAGAACGGGTCAGAGGCGCAGCAAGCTGGTATTCAGAGCACGCCCGAACAGAATAAAATTGAGCCTGTAGCGTTAAAGGCAGCAGATACTGGAGAGGAAATTCCCGACACGGGAAAGTTAGAAGAGCTGTCTCCAGATTTGCTCATCGCGCCTACGTCAGACGGACTTAACAGGTTGCTAAAAGTCAGCCGCTCGGCTTTGATAGCCGAGCAGAAGAAGGATGGCAGCCTAGAAAACATACGCTGCATTATCAAGGAAGGTATCGCCAAGAAAAATGCTCGCTTTGTGGAAAGAGGTGGGGTCCTGTACCGGAAGTATCTAGACCGCAGAGGAGTGGAGTTCGATCAGCTGATCGTGCCTCAATGCTATCGTCAGGATCTGTTGCGCTTGTCGCATGGGGGTTCGTGGTCCGGACACCTAGGAGTTAAGAAAACTAAGGACCGTCTCTTGCAGGAGTACTATTGGCCAGGGTGTTTTCGGGACGCAGACCACTTTGTGAAGACATGCGACACCTGTCAGCGGGTGGGCAAGCCAGGGGACAAATCGAGGGCGCCGTTGAAGTTGGTACCTATCATTACGGAGCCTTTTAGACGGCTCGTTATTGATACAGTGGGACCTCTGCCGGTAACAGCCACGGGGTACCGACACATTTTGACTGTGATCTGCCCAGCGACAAAGTTCCCTGAAGCAGTGCCGCTTAAAGAACTCAGCTCAGTTGAGATAGTCAATGCACTACTGTCCATATTTGCGCGAGTTGGTTTTCCTGCAGAAATCCAGTCAGATCAGGGTACAGTGTTTACTAGCGCTTTGACGACAGCCTTTCTCGAAAGGTGCGGGGTAAGGCTGTTACACAGCTCAGTGCACCATCCCCAGTCGAATTCCGTTGAGAAGCTCCACTCCGTCATGAAGCGCGTGTTGAGAGCATTGTGTTTTGAACATCAAACTGACTGGGAGCTGTGTCTGCCTGGAGTGATGTTTGCTTTAAGAACCGCGCCGCATGCGGCTACGGGGTTCTCGCCAGCTGAGCTGGTGTACGGTCGCTCGCTGCGATCTCCGCTTCGCATGCTTCGAGAATCATGGGAAGGCAGGGGCGACGACCCAGTCGTGGTAGAGTACGTGCTTAAGCTCCTCGAACGCTTAAGAAGGGCACAGGAGTTGTCAGGTGAAGCAATGGCAGAGGCCCAGCAGAGGGCCAAGGTTTATTATGATCGGACAGCCAGGGCCCGTCGTTTTGAGGTGGGCGATGAGGTCATGATATTGCGCACATCGCTAAAGAACAAACTCGACGTGCAGTGGGAGGGCCCAGCACGGATTGTTCAAAAACTGTCGGACGTTAACTACGTGGTGAGTCTGCCAGGAAAGCGGAAAGCACAGCAAGTTTACCACTGTAATCTGCTCAAACCCTATAAGCAACGGGAAGCAGTGGTGTGCATGATGGTAAACGTGCCCGAAGAGCTTCCGGTCGAGCTTCCCGGACTAGGCTCAGTGACGAACAGGAAAGACACCGATCAAGTCATTAGTGACTTAATAAGTAAAGCATCGCTGTCGCCTGAGCAGAAAACCGAACTACACCAGCTCTTACAAGAGTTTCAAGGTCTGTTCTCTGAGAGGCCTGGTAGGACTTCTGTCCTTACTCATGACATAGAACTTACCTCCCCAGAGCCAGTACGATCCAAGGCGTACCGGGTGTCACCCCGCCAGAGCGATATTATGGAGGCTGAGGTCAAGAAAATGCTACAGCTCGGTGTTATTGAAGCGGGTGAGAGTGATTATACCTCCCCTTTGATTTTAGTTGAGGTACCGGGCAAGGAACCTCGTCCTTGCGTCGACTACCGCAGGCTTAATTCCATCACTAAGGATCAAATTTATCCGATCCCTAACATCGAGGAGCGCCTTGAGAGAGTGAGTAGCGCTCAGTTTATTTCCACCCTAGATCTTGTCAGGGGTTATTGGCAGGTTCCACTTACAGAAGAGGCTAGTAGGTATGCGGCGTTCATTTCACCACTGGGGACATTCCGTCCTAAAGTTTTGAGTTTTGGTTTGAAGAACGCGCCATACTGCTTTTCGAGCCTCATGGATAAAGTGTTGCGGGGACAGCAAGAATTCGCTTTACCGTATCTAGACGACGTAGCGATATTCTCCGCATCCTGGCCGGAACATATGGCGCACTTGCGGGCAGTGCTAACCCGCCTTCGCGATGCGGGCTTGACAGTCAAGGCTCCCAAGTGCCAGTTAGCACAGGCCGAGGTTGTCTACCTCGGACACGTGATTGGTCGGGGTCGACGCCGCCCCTCTGAAATAAAGGTGGCCGCTGTGCGAGACTTCCCGCAACCGCGCACGAAGACCGATATTCGGTCGTTCTTAGGTGTCGCCGGCTACTATCAGAGGTACATCCCCAGGTACTCTGATATCGCGGCTCCCTTGACGGATGCTCTAAGAAAGACAGAGCCTCAAACAGTCGTCTGGGATGAGACGAAAGAAAGAGCTTTTAGCGCCCTAAAGAGCGCCCTAACAAGCCAGCCTGTGCTACGATCGCCCGACTACTCAAAAGGGTTCGTTGTTCAGTGTGATGCTAGTGAGCGAGGCATGGGCGTTGTACTGTGCCAACGGGAAAATGGAGAAGTAGAACACCCCGTCCTGTATGCTAGTCGTAAGCTGACGAGTCGTGAGCAGGCGTATAGCGCCACCGAGAAAGAGTGTGCGTGTATCGTGTGGGCCGTTCAGAAATTGTCATGTTACCTAGCTGGCTCGAGGTTTATCATTGAAACGGATCACTGCCCTCTCCAATGGCTGCAGACCATCTCTCCCAAAAATGGCCGCCTCCTGCGCTGGAGCCTCGCTTTGCAACAATATTCCTTTGAGGTACGTTACAAAAAGGGGAGTCTCAACGGTAACGCCGATGGCTTAAGTCGAAGCCCCTAACGTGGGAATCAGCCTCAAAATTGCTTGTTACTGATGTTTTTCTTCCTGAGGCAGGATTTTTAACTTATTGCTTTTGTGTAGTGTTTCAAAGTGATGATGTGCTTTTAGTGCAATTTTTCCGATTTGTGGACGCGTTCTGAGTGCTGCTAAACTACTGTAAGGAACTAGGCAGCAGTATAAAAGGGGGAAGAGCCTGGCAGGGCTTAGTGAGGGTTGTGCCGTGCTTGCTGACTGAGCGGTTGACTTTTGGCGTGGTTCTAACGCTTGCCGGAAACGAGAACAAAAATGTCAACTCTCCCGAAGTCACTTTGCAGTGTCCTGTGTGCACCTGAACGTGAGAACGAGGCCTTCTCTGTGCGCTGCGCTCAAGAAACGCCCAAGGACGCCCAACTTCGGTTATGAGCCTCATCGAGCGACATCCCTCCGGACAGCGGATGCAGTCCCCTGACCATCGGGATCTCCTTCCCCCGGCGGGGCGGTCTGTTACGTTTCGCCTTCAACGCGCGGTATTGCCGGCGCGGATGCAACGGACGCCGGGGCTTTGTTCAAAGCGGCGGACATTTTGGCCCGTCCGACGCCGCCGCAACGCCTACCCGCCAAGCGTGCCCAGGCGTGTTTCAGTGCCACGTGTCTTCGTGTGTGCGTGTGTGTGTGTGTGCCCTCGCTTGTCAAAGCGCGGCAGCCGGGGAGCGGAGTTCCCCGAATGAGGAGCCTGGAGGTCTCTCGGCTCAACAGTTCGCGCCGTCGTGGGCTCCTGCTGCGCCGTCCCGTGACCTTCATCCCGTGACCTTCCCTCCTTCCCTTTTGGACCGCGACGCCGGGAGTATAAGAGCAGCTGCCCCCGGACGCCAGAGGAGAGGCTCCGATTTGTACTGTTGAGTTACGTGCTCTCCCGTCTCTCCACTCCGGTCGACCTGACCGGCCGCTCTTTTGCTATGTTAGAATAAACCAGTTGTTCTGTCACCAGTCTTCTCATGCTTTGCCGGGACCTTCGGATGCTTCCAGTGCCCCAGGCCGCCAGGCCAACGCTACCCTTGGGGCTTGCGACCCATTGGCAATAACGGGCGTCAGCACCGAGACCCCAACAACTCGTGTCTGCGGTGCGATTCCAACAGAGGTAACGCTGATGGAACAACAATAAGGTAGTTGGAGCGCGGAATGGTGAGAAGTTCTTCACGAGCACGTTGTTTCGAAGCGTGAACGAAGACAATCCGCGCTTAAATGACCTAACGTCGGTATTCCCTTCTAAATACTCGACGAGGCATTTTAGCTGCGGGTCTGCTTGTTGCTGTTCAACGAAGTCTTCCGCGCTTATTATTCCAAGGAAGGCATCGTCATCCTCGTCGTCTTGCGGCGCCGGGTCAATGGGGGCGCATGATAGGCAATCGGTATCAGAGTGTTTTCGTCCAGACTTGTAGATTACAGTGATGTCATATTCTTGCAGTCTGAGGCTCCACCGCGCCAGCCGTCCTGATGGGTCCTGTAAATTGGCTAGCCAACACAACGCGTGATGGTCGCTGACGACTTTGACTGGCCTGCCATATATAGGTAAGGGCGGAATTTTGCTGTGGCCCAAATGATGGCGAGTCATTCCTTTTCGGTCGTAGAATAATTGCCTTCCACTTTTGACAGCGACCGGCTAGCGTAAGCTATCACCCGTTCGAGTACGTCTTTCCTCTGGAGTAGGACGGCGCCGAGCCCTAGGCTACTGGCGTCAGTGTGGATTTCGGTATCGGCGTCCTCGTCGAAGTGCGCAAGTACCGGCGGCGACTGCATGCGTCTTTTGAATTCTTCAAATGAGTCAGCCTGCGGCGTTTCCCAATTGAACTCGACATCACATTTGGTTAGATGTGTCAGCAGCTCAGCGATGTGTGAAAAGTCCTTGACAAAGCGCCTGTAGTAGGCGCACATGCCAAGGAATCTACGCATTGCCTTCTTGTCGATGGGCTGTGGGGACTTTGCGATTGCAGCTGTCTTCTGCGGGTCAGGGCAGACTCCAGATTCGCTGATGACGTGGCCTAGGAACAGCAGCTCACCGTAAGCGAAGCGGCACTTTTCCGGCTTCAGAGTGAGCCCTGATGACTTGATGGCCTCTAGTACTGTCGCAAGCCGCCTAAGGTGATCGTCGAAATTCCCGGTGAAAACGACGACGTCATCCAAGTAAATAAAACAGGTCTGCCACTTCAATCTTGCTAAAACCGGCGCCTGCGCTGGAACGTTGCAGGCGCCGAGCACAGACCAAATGGTATAACCTTGAACTCATAGAGGCCGTCTGGCGTGATGAAGGCGGTATTTTCACGATCTCTTTCGTCGACTCAAGCAGCCAGACTTGAGATCCATCGACGAGAAGTATTTAGCGTTATAGAGCCGATCCAATGCGTCGTCTATCCGTGGGAGGGTGTATACGTCCTCCGTGGTCTTTTTCAGTCGACGATAATCGACGCAGAAACGTAGGGTTCCGTCCTTTTTCTTCACCAAGACTACAGGAGATTCCCACGGGCTTTTCGACGGCTGGATGATGTCGTCGCGCAGCATTTCGTCGACTTCTTGCCTAATAGCTTCACGTTCTCGCGTCGAAACTCGGCAAGGGCTCTGGCGGAGTGGTCGAGCGCACTCTTCGGTTATTATGCGATGCTTTGAGACTGGTGTTTGTCGAATCCTCGATGACGTTGAAAAGCAGTCTTTGCATCGTCAGAGAAGAGTTCTGAGCTGTTGCTGCTTACTCATGGGGAGACTTGGATTTATGTCGGCGTCTGGTTCGGGAACTACGGTCGCGAGGTAGATGTGGCAGAATCCGAGAGGACAAACGCATTGCTGGTTTCCACAATTTCCTCGATTTACGCGATTGTCGTGCCCTTGCTGATGTGCTTGAACTCCCGGCTGAAGTTGGTTAGCATCACTTCCGCTTTCCCTCCGTGGAGTCGAGCGATCCCTCTTGCGATGCAAATTTCACGGTCGAGCAGTAGTCGTTGGTCGCCCTCGATGACGCCTTCTACGTCAGCGGGTGTTTCGGTGCCGACGGAAATAAAAATACTGGAGCGCGGCGGGATGCTCACTTGATCTTCGAGCACACTCAAGGCTTGGTGACTAGAAGAGCTCTCCGGCGGTATCGCTCGATTTTCCGACAGCGTTATCGACTTCGACTTCAGGTCGATGATTGCACCGTGTTGGTTCTGGATATCCATGCCAAGAATGACGTCTCGTGAACACTGTTGGAAGATAACGAAGGTGGCAGGGTAAGTCCGGTCATGAACGGTAATTCTTGCCGTGCAGATTCCATTCGGCGTTATGAGGTGTCCTCCAGCTGTCCGAATTTGCGGGCCTTCCCATGCAGTCTTAACTTTATTCAACTGGGCGGCGATGGGTCCACTCATGACGGAGTAATCGGCTCCTGTGTCTACTAAGGCAGTGACTGCGTGGCCGTCAAGCAGCACGTTGAGGTCGGTGGTTCTTTGTATTGCGTTACAGTTAGGTCTTGGCGTCGGATCACGGCTGCGTCGCGCTGACCTAGTGGCTAGTACGTGGCGTCGTCAGGTCGTCTTATGTCGGCGTATTCTTTGCTACCAGACTTCGTCGGGACGGCAGCGTGTCGTTATGTCGTCGATATTGTCTCTTCGGCATCTTCGTCGGCGACGGAGGATCTTCGTCAGTTCGACGAACAGCAACCGCACCTCCATCGGTTGCTGCTTTTAGTTTTCCGGATATGGGCTGACGGACCTATACCCCAGGATGGGCCAGTGTATGGACGGCACTGTGGCGACAGGTAGCGGCCTGGTGACGGCGAACGGGACGGTCATCGAGGGCTCCACTGAGGAGCGGTGACGTGGTCGGCTGTATCAAGAGGGCGCTCCCCAAGCTGTAGACGCGGCGCTTTGACGGCGAACCCTCTCAGTCCCAAGTCGCGGTATGGGCATCGGCGGTACACATTCCGCAGGCCGGCTTATCCGCAGTGATAGCAGAGCGGGCGGTGGTCGGGGGCTTGCCAAATGTCCGTCTTCCTCGCGTAGCTGCGCTGGGCGACGGGTAGGCGTGTTGGCGGTGGCGGCGGTGGACGATAGAATCCGCCTCTGGATGAATGGATGGATGTTATGAGCGTCCCCTTTGGAACGGGGCGGTGGGTTGCGCCGCCAAGCTCTTGCTATTATACTGCCTAATGTCCTACCTAGGTTAAACAATAAAAAAGAGAAAAGAAACACTATGAACTACCTCACCCAAATTTCCTGACCCCCTATTTCGAACTGTGCTTTTGTACGTCTCCGTTTTTTTGTCGTTTCGCTACTTTTCTTCCACCAATCCTCTAATCGCCTCTTACTAATGCCTATTGCGGACATGTTTACTTTTCCACTTCTATCGCTGAACCCAAGTGCTTCAAGGAGGCCAGTGGCGCCTAAATCGACCGCTGGGTAGACGTCTTCACATTCTAATAAAACATGATCCGTCGTTTCCATTACTTTACCGTAGCAAGCACATGCTTCTTCTTCCTTCTTATATCTCGCTTTATAGGTGCGTGTTCTAAGGCATCCCGATCTCGCTTCGAAATGTAATGAGCTTCCCTTTGAGTTATTTTCATTTCTCTTTCATTTTCCTGTGCTGCCCTCTGCCGCACGCGGCTGAAAACGTTCTGGAAGAGTTCCAGGGCTTTCGCCGGTTGATTTGTGTACCTGCGCCCACGTACGTTGAGTGCGCGTCGGTTGTGCGTTTCGTGGTTCGTGAATCATTAATGGCTTCTTCGGGACAGCATGTCGTTTCTGAAGCCATGTAGCACTCAATGACTACTGGGTGAGCAGGCCTGAGTGCGCTGTGCTGCAAGCAGTGCGGCCGATAATGGCACGCCGAGTTCCATTTGGCGGCACGGCTGCCTTAAAATTTGTCACTGATTTCTGCACTTGAACATCACTTTTTGTATTCTTTTTACACATTATTTAGACGTTTCGCATATTCAAAAAGTCTTCGAGCGCAGCCTTCCGCGTCGGACTTATTAAAGCGGTGCCCTTGTTTACATCGACATCTACAGCCGCAGGTCGTTCTTATCGTCGAATATTGTGGAAAAGGTCCATCGCTGATATGAAATAGTGTCAAAATGTAGCAAAAGATGCATATCTGCGCATCTGCGCACCCTGAGACGAGTCAATATGCACTATACGAAAAGTTTACACCCTTTGGAGTGTATATTTGCCGCACAACGATAATGAAAGAAACGATGAAAGACGACGACACGCTAAAACTCGTCAGAAGCCTCATAGTAAGCAGGGTAATCTAATCGCTGCCATACCACCCCATGATCAAGAGCGAAACGGAACAAGCAGAGACAATCCTGCGGAAGGCCTACAAGACGGCACTCCACCTACCAAGAAACACACCGAACGACAAGCTGCTACAGCTAGGGATTAGCAACACCTTCGCCGAACTGGCAGAAGCACAGCTTAGAGCACAGTTTTACCGACTCAGAGACACGGCTACGGGAAGAGCGCTCCTGACAAGGTTAGGTCGCGACCCAAGGAGGCATCTCGATCGATCCGCCGATATACCCGACGAGATCCGTAAGACCCTGCAGGTCAATCCCTTTCCGAAAAACATGGATCCAAATCTCCACGCGGAAGTCGCTGTTGCGCTTGCAGCGGCTGAGGGCTATCGAAAAGACAAATCAATGGTCATTTTAACGGATTCAAAAGAGACATGCAGGAACTACACAAAGGGTAGAATCTGCAGGGCTGCCTTAGCTATCCACCGCAAGGCAGAACACCTCAGACACACCGCAACCCACAAACTAATCTGGATTCCGGCACACACGGGGATAGAAGGAAATGAAAGGGCAGACAGCTTGGCTCGCGAGATCACGTACCGAGTCGAGCGGCCACACGCCCTGGAACAGCACTTCACCGTGGGGATCGGCTATTCAGAGTTACTGAAATACCACAGAGGCAAGAGAATTAGATACTCCCCGCCACACAAAGCATTAACACAGCAAGAAGCAGCTAGTTGGCGGAGGCTGCAAACGGGAAACTTCTCTAACTTACATATACTAAGCAAGATGTATCCTACACAATTTAGGAACACATGCCCGTGGTGCGGGGCATGTGTTACCTAGAAGTGTAAACGTAACTACACATTCCACCAACACAAAACCCCGAGTGCGGAGCAGTGGGAGAGCCGGCTCACCAGCTGCGAGCTCGCCGCCCAAAGGGCAATGGTGCAGCACGCAAGCGAAGCAGCGCGGCTCAGTGGAGCCCTGGACTAGGGGCCCAACCCTGCTAAGAAGGTCAAGCGTCTGCAGCGATGAAGACGAAGACCGAACGCTAAACCCTTAATGGACGAAATAAAGTTTTCTCTCTCTCTCTCTTGAAAACGCTGCGCTCGTTACTTTCCTGTCGGGAATGCTATGTCATGCTGATAACGCGCATGCCGTTCGTTACTGGAAAGTACTGGGCTCGCCGCGTTAAAGAAAGGAAATGCGGGCAAGACCGATGACGATTATAGTTGTGTGGCAAATATACACCCCAAAGGGTGCACCTGTTTTTAGAGTGTGAGCGGCCGAACCACTTAAACAACGGCAACTATGATCCATATACATATATTACAGGCTGTTAACTCATTCTCGCTTTTCTTTAACTCCATCATACTTACAGTTTTAGCGTGCCATAGAGCATCATTAGAGAAAACTGAACTCTCATAAGTGCTCATTTGTAGGCCATGTTGTTCTCTCACGAAAACGCGCGGATGCCATCGCTCACACGGCGTTGGTATAAATGAGCGAGGCGGTTGTTTATGCTGCTGTATACCGAATACACCGTCTCTTGTTTGCCGCTAGACGCAGAGGCAAACAGTGCATCTCTGAAATTGAGAAATGTGTCGGCAAAGCAACACGTACAGGCCCACCCATATACGCAGCGAATGCGGCCGACAGCCTACAGGTACGGTTGGCACAGCGCTGTGTCGCTCCGTGCGAAGTGAAGTGTAGCTGATTTCAAATCGCTAAGGCCAGAATTGAACTATAAATGCTGTTTCGTTCGACCTAACTGCTTACATTTCAGTTCAGGTCTGCCGGTAGCGAGTGCACGAACTCGACGGCGCCAGGTTAACCTTCGCTGAACAGGATCGACACTCAAACTTCGTGGGCACGGGTTGAGAGAGTTAAAGCTTGTGCATTTCAACTTGGCAGGCGTACTTGACTCATCTTGAGCACGATTAAGTATATATACAAGCGAAGACGCTGTCGCTATTCTGTTGTCGGTTCGACGGCGGATCGCGCGGGGTGCGGTCGAACGATGGTCGGCACGCTGATTTTGCCGGTGCCTTCGACAAGAAAGCCTGTCGCCGTACAACTCGCGCTCGTCGGTTGCGTTGTTGTCGACCTGGCATGATAAAAAGGTTTCAGTGACGCACAACAGTCGGTCAATCATTGGAGTGAGCGTCTTGTCGGTCTCGTATCGACCCAGCGTTGCTGCGCCTTACGAGTACGTGCAGTCAGGAACACGCTGCCACCACCAGCAAGTGAGGACCGACGCTACAAAAAGACCTCGTCAGCAACGTGATGTACTTAAGTGTCACCCAAGTATAACGCACGGGTTTCTCATTAAATTAGCGAGCCATTCATGAAAGGCGGCAAGTATACCTGGCTCACGGTGCAGTCCGGACAACTCGGACGACGCTAAGGTCGCTTTCTCTTTTAAAGTGTAGTTGCAGTCTTACGCTACGCACGTTTTCGGCACCGCACCGACGTCGAGCTACCAGTAGAGTTTCAACGCGGTACACGGCACGAGTGTTTGCAGCAGCGCGCGTCCTAGCGTTTTTTTGTTTTGTTTTTTTTGTTTTTTTTTTTCGGGGGCATTTCGGCGCGCGGCCACGCGCGCGACCCTTCCAAAACGTTTTGCGACTAATCCGCTAGGGCAGGGCGACGGCGACGTAGGTCATCGCTCCCAGAACGGGAAGCGGCGATTCGGGCTGCACTTCGGAAACGCCCAGTGATTGTCGAAGTTCGTCCTTGACGATGTCAGTGACTGAGGACACCTGAGGTTGTGACGAAGGAAACATCTTGCGCAATTCCTCGCGCACAATGACCCTGATGGTCTCTTGGAGGTCACCGGAGCCCAGTGCTTGGATGGCGCACTGCGGCGTGAGCACTTGGCCGTTATATTGTGTAGTGCGCATTTCTAGAGTTTTCTCAATCGTTGTTGATTCTGTCAAGAACTCAGCTACAGCATTCGGTGGGTTTCGGATCAGTCCGGCGAAAAGTTCGTGCTTTACGCCTCCCATCAAAAGCGCACTTTTTTCTCTTCGGACATTTCCGGGTCGGCGTGCCGAAATAGATGGGTCATCTCTTCCGTGAAGATGGCGATGGTCTCATTGGGTAGTTGCCCTCGGGTTTCCAGCAAAACTTCGGCCCTTTCTTTTCGGACAACGCTCGTGAACGTCCTCAAGAAGTTACTGCGGAACAGGTCCCACGTACGTTGTAAGGGCGGACTCCCAGTTCTCGAACCAAGTCCTCGCGGCACCTTCCAAGGAGAAGTACACATGTCGTAGCTTATCCTGGGTACAGCCAGAGCATGTGATCAAAAGAGCTCGAGTCATGACCACATTTTGGGCACGACTGAGAGTGGTCAGGGTCTAATACTGTTAAGGGACCGAGGAGTGGGTTACGAACGGGTTTGCAGAAGTCTGAGTGTGCTAGTCTGAGGTTTGTTCAATTTGGGGTGCGGGGGTGGAAATGTCCTCCTGCCCAGATGATAATGGAAGACAATTTCGTGGAAAGTACATAATGGATCTTTATGGATGTTGGCGTTGTTCCAAGCCTGGCTATCCGCGACAGCGCATTATGTGAAATCGCGCGCTCTCCAGTGGGCCTGCTCGTTAGCATTACATCCGAGCGGATTAACTGAGCCATCTAGATGGGCTGGGAACCATGAGATAGCAGCATTGCTAAGGACCCAGATGATTTTCAGCAACGTTAGTAATCATAAATAGACAAACTGAAACTAAAAATGAGAAGACGATAGGGGGAACTCTTGCGCTGTGAAAGGCCAGAGCGATCGCCGCTTCCTCTGCCACATGAGCAAACTTAGTATAGACAGACGCTTCTTTTAACCAGGTTGCCAACACGTCTATAACCGAGACAGCGAACTTATCCCCACTGTCATATCTGGCGGCATCGACAAAGAGGGCACTTGTGCTGATCGATCTTTTTAAGGATGGACTTGGCTCTCGCGAATCTTCTACTCTCGATATGCACTGGGTGGATGCTTCGCGGGACAGGGTCAACCATGATGCGAGTTCTGGTTTCGCGGGTCAAGCTAACTTTGGTCGCTGGTTCATGTCTGGGTCGGATAACCGCTTCTTATAAAATTTTGATCCCTGGCTTAGTGGATGATAACCCCGTTATTTGAGCCACTGTGAGAGCTTCTATTAGCTCATCGATGGTGTTCTGGAGTTCTAGCTCCAGCAGCTTCTCGGTGCTCGTCGACTGCGGAAGGCCGAGGACGTGCTTGAGGCCGGTTTTGATTAGGGAATCAAGTTTGACTTTTTCCACCTTACCTCAATTAAGGTACGGCGCGATGTAGATAACATCACTTAAGATGAATGCCTGATAAGCTCTCAGCAGATCGTCCTCCTTAGGAGCGCCTCTTCGATTTGAGACACGGGCTACAAGTCTTACGATACTATGTACTAGCCTGTCCGGTGAGCCTGTTGAGGGCTGTCGAGTTGCAGCCCTTGGCATCAATGAGGAGACCTAGAATCTTGACCGAGTCTATCCTCGGTATGGGATGTCCATTCTTAGCTCGAATTTCTATCGGCAGAATTTCCAGAGGCGCAAGGTTTCTCACCCCTTGCCTGGACTGTTGGTATAGCAGTAGCTCTGATTTAGTGGGGGAGAGTTCAAGGCCCGTGTTTGAAATAAAGTTTTCCGTAGCCTCCAACGTGCTTTGTAACGAGGTTCGAGCATGGCTAGCGAGCCGCCCGGCACCTAGATCGTGATGTCGTCCGCATAAATGGCGTGACCCACGTTCGGGATTGCAGCGAGGCGAGTGGAGAGCTTGTGCATGGCTATATTGAATAAGAGTGGGGAAAGGACCCAGCCCTGCGGGATGCCGCAGGTGCCTAGCTCGTAGGGTCCTCCCGAGACCGTGCCTAGTCGGAGGTGTGCCTTGCGATCTGCGAGGAAATATTTGGTTTAGTCATGAAAACGCTGACCCAGGTAAAGAGAGGTAATCTCCGTCAGGATGTGTCTATGCGCGATCCTGTCGAAGGCCTTGGAGAGGTCCAGTGCGAGGATCCCTCTCACGTTGCGAGTAGTGTTATCAAAGATTGCTCTCTTAAGCAAAAGCATAGCGTCCTGTATGGACAAGCCTGTCTAAACCCGATTAGGTTGTGTCTAAAGAGCTCCTTCTTCTCAACATGTTCTATGATCCTGTTATGTATTGCGTGCTCCGCAACCTTGGCGATGCATGATATAAGGGAAATAGACCGCAGGTTGTTCATATGAGGGGTTTTCCTGGTTTGGGTATGAGTAACAAACACTTTTGCAGTATGACAGTCTACTGGGACCAATCCAGTTTTCCATACTTCATTGATTTCAGCCGCGACAATCTTGTTTGCCCTATCGTCTAGCTGCCAGAGGAGTTTGTTCATGACTCTGTGAGGTTACAGGGGCTGATCTGCCATTTAGATTGAAGAGAACATGTCTGATCTTTGACACGGTGAAGGGTTCGTCAAGATTAGATGCTGAGAGTCCGATGTAGCTTACAGCCCTGGGGTTTCTTGGAAGCCCCCCCCCCCAGCACAACACTTCTTCCATGTACTGATCAGGGGTGGTATTCTGTAAGCGTCCACTTAGTGGACATGTCCATTTCGTCTACAGCTGAAGTTCTGATTGGCTGGACGGTGGCATGTCTGAGAAGGAGACAGGTGCTCCCAGCCAATCAGCACTTCAACAGCAGACTAAATGGCCATGGCCACTAGGTGGACACTTACAGAATACCCCCCTGACATCTCAGTGGGCACCAGCCATTGGCTGGTAACCTGAAATTTTTCTTCTTGAGAGGGGGGGGGGGGGGGGGGGGGTCTAGCCAGTTTTTACAAATGGATGGTTCAAAGAGCACTCATACTACAATGTAAAATGTCTCATGTTTTATTTCAGCCTTTGTTTCTGAGCTGTAGCTCGAACAAATGCAGCAAGAACCATACTTCACAGGTCACAACTTGGTAACAGCTTAATTAATATAAAAACAAAAGTTCACTTTTAACACTGTGGAAAAGAATGGTCCACAACCCTGTGACTAAGTTGGGCACAAGCGATTAAGTGTAATAAAACAATTAAAATAATAAGGGGACAGAAAACACAACTTTAACACAGTTTTGTTGACGTTTCCAGAAAAATGAGGAAGAAAAAAATTATGCTTGAAATAATCATCAACAACAGATTTTTGGTACCAAAACAACTGACTTGACAAAATGAAATTCAGGTGCAAATAAATTTATACTTCGGCATGAAGAAGCTACCTATTTCGAAGAAACACCAGAACCATTATATGACAATAATCACAGACCTCAATGGTTGCGGTCACTTCTACAAAAGAAAGCTGTGAACAACCACTAAACCGACACATACAGAAGATGAAAGTATGCATCTGTACTGGACGGATGGTAGTTTTCACAGCACAAACACACATGGCCCTCAGTTTTGATGTTTTAGACCAAATCATGTTCCTTTGCTAAAAGTGGAAACAAGAATTCAGGTGTTGTTTGCATTTAAAGGTATTAAATAAGAAGGTATTTCATAGAAGCAACATTCTTCTCTGTGCATGTATTTCTGGCATAAGATTACTTACACTGTACTAACTTTTGCAGCCAATAACTACCCCCAAAATATAACAAAGTAAAAAGGAATAAGACTAGATCCATACATATGAACATGAATAAAAGAAGCAAATAAAACATGTTGGAAATTTCTGGAACTGTAAATAAAATGAAAAGGCTTCAGTGGTGCAACATGAATTACCACTAAATTAAAACTAGAAATGGAATTGGCAGCATTGGTAAGATCAGTTTTTTTTAAAACAAGCTAAAGCAGAGAAGACCATCTTTGCTTTAAAGATTTGTACTAGTTTGGCAAAACGAAAAATACCACTCGAGCAGGCTAAAAGCTATGAATGAGACCACTTTGGCCATGCTTAGAATGAAGCAAGTGCAACTAGTAAGATTGCAGACGTGCTTTGCATAGGCAAAACTTTGCAACAGGAAGTCTGAAAACCAAAAAGTTGCAATTCTACAAGAACTGACCTAGGACTGAGACTGCAGTCTCAACATCAAAGCACACATGACATACCCCTAGTAAAGGAAACCAGTACATCAGCCAAGTAAAGCATAAAATACAAAATGAATGTTCCCAAAGTGGTCAGTTTCTGCTATCCTTAAATAGTTACTGAGAAAACGGCTTCATGTGCCATGATTTGTCCTGACCAGATAGAATTCCAACATATTACGAACTTATACAACCAGCTTGTATTTTCTTACGTGATAGCATATTCAATATATTGAACTTGCTGCCTACAAACACATACTGCAAAAGAATGTTACAGACATTACTTTGTGCTTCAGAACAAACATACAAAAATCTATACCTGCAAACAACAGCAATTAACATAATGTGAGATGAGAAACAACATTAAATTATAATAGAAGAATGAAGCCCAAAAATGAACTTGACAAGTATGTTATGGCAGTAATCGCACTATTCCCCCCAAGAAAGTACACATGTACGTATTAGAAGCAGCAGTTGAAGCATGTTCTATTGGTTTCTACACATGTCATGCAACTGAAACATTTAAAGGCCCTTTAAATGTTGCAAGGCTTATTAAATGGCTGAATCAGGTAGTCTGTATTATTGTAACACATGGTATGAGTTATGCATTTTAAGCTTAGATTTACGAGGGAAATAACAGTTTTTGAGAAGAGGCAAAACACTCTTGAACACCGTCATTTTCATTACACAATGACATTTAGTCTGCGGGACATCCAGGAAATGTCAGCATAGATGCTCTAATACAAATTATTTGTGTCAAATTTGGAGACAAGATGGTCAAGTTATTATGATAAAAATTTCACTCATGTCCACTTTTACCTTTTTGCCTTCTTTTTAACAAGCAACAAAGACAGGAGGATACCAAGCACGTTTTCTGCATAGTCAAGGAAACCTTAAGGTTGTCAACAATGACTGCACTCGCATGCAAAAATCATAGTGGTGGATGCCACAGTTGGTGGGCACCATGGTCCACCACCCATGGGCCATGACATGTAGACTAATGTCCATAACAACAAAACAAGCTCTAATAAGTGCTGGTAGCAAATCAATGCAAAACATAATGCACAATCCCAGGTACAATGGCATCTATTTCTGTGGCACACAAGTTACAGTACCTCACTTGCATAAGTAACTGATGTGGCACCTGCCACGAGCATAAAACAAGTGCACCAACGTCTTAGTATGAAAGCCCTTTTGACCAAACCTTCAACTTTTGTTCACATGTAATGCGGATTGTGAATACATAGAAAACTAGGCACAAACATACCAAATGACCTTACTGGGTCACTTACACAACTCCACAAGTTGAATTATGTGTGTAGGTAAACCTTCAGAAAAGACAATTAGAAACAAAGCATTTGAGTGTGTTAAATGTTTCAAAGTCATAGCTGACTTAGAATAGTCAGTAAAGCAAAGTGGTAAAAATTGCCAGGTCTCTTAAATGAACCATATAATAATATGTGAAATGAGGTGACTGCAACAGTGGCATATAAACCATTCTCAAGACTATGGAATGCATTGCAAGTAACCATTTAAACAGTGAAGCCATGTGAAATTGCCGATGCTCAATGGCAGATTTCAGAGGTGAATCTGTCCATTAGCATAGCTTTTAGTATTGCCTATAGGAAATTCAGAATTTTCACTTCAATGAGCACAGGTTTTAGTACTCGTCCAGCTCTAGTGTTCCAACATTTGCAGACAATGAGCCCAAGTATACCAGCCAACCTCTCAATATGGTGAAAAAGGAAAGCTAATGTATTGAAACATGTAAATGCTAAATTGAAGCATATGGACAGGTCTCCTTGCCTACATGCTGCAATAACAAGTAATTATGAGGCCAGTATTATATGCAACAGAAGCCTAACTATTAAGTCCACTTTTCAATGTTGGAAATTTATCTGACTTATGGCACCAGCAATCATCATAAAAGAACTATGTGCCAAACAAGTCCAATAGCACTCGACAGCTCCAAGTGATGTCATATTTACATTTCTAATTTTTATTTTATTTATTCACAGCATACTGCAGACCCTAAATGGGTCCTGGCAGGAGGAGCAAAATAAAAAGACAACAATAACAACAACAAAAAGCACAGCAAATTACATTGCAGTAAACAAAATATGTAAAGAATGACACATAGTAGGAACAAGAAACAATAAGTCTACAACTGTCAATAAGCAATTTTGTCAAAGGCACCAATACTGGTTAGTAGATCAGTCAGGAATAAATTCCATTGAGTTATTATGTGCGGAAGGAAAGTGCATTGAAAAACATTGACTCTAGCGATGTACAGTGTTAGGGATTCCGTGTGATGATTTCTTGTTAGGCGTGTTGTGGTGGACTTAATAAATGAATCAGGTCTCATGGAGAGTTTAGTATTTTTGATTAAGAAAAGTAACTTCAATCTTTGAATTTTAATTCGTATTTCCAGTGTCTGTATGTTATGTTGCACCATGAGGACGGTGGGAGAGTCAGTAGAGCGGCATTTGTTAAAGATAAATCGAACAGATTTTCGCTGAATCATTTCCAACACCTCAATGTCATGTTTTGTGTAAGGGTCCCAGACAGTGTATGCGTATTCAAGTTTATGTCTGATGATAGAGGTGTAGGCTAAGAGCTCTGCGCTAGTAGGGGCAGCTTTTAATTTGTGCCTGAGGAGGCAAAGTTTCTTAAAAGCTGACGTGCATATGTTTGATATATCTTTATTCCAGCTAAGATTATTGGTTATAGTAGCACCTAAGTATGTGTATTCATTAACTTCCTCGAGCAGGTGAGATGGAAGGTTATATGGAAATGATAGGCTACTCTTTTTTTGGTAACATTCATGAAGACTGTTTTGTCATTGTTAAGCTTCATGTCCCATCGATTGCACCAGGAATTAATGTTCTGAAGGTTAGAATTAAGAATGACTTGATCTTCAGAAGACTTGATTTCATTAAACAATACACAATCATTGGCAAAAAGCCTAATCTGCCCTGGTTCACAATCATACCAACAATGTCATTTATGTATATCAAAAAGAGTAATGGTCCCAGCACACCTCCCTATGGTGTGCCAGAAGTGACTGGGAGGTAGCTGGACAATGAGAATCAACTGATGGACTGTGCACAGTTAGAAAGGTAAGCAGACACCCAGTTAATTATGAACACTCTTCATGCCTTGCAATAGGCATGCTATGCACATACACTAAAAACCTGGCTGTAGCATTCGGGAAAATCGAGGTGCCTTGCTGCGTCATTTCAAGCTTGCATGTGCTGACAGTCATTTGCCAAGCTGAAAGCTGTTGCTCCAGTGGCAGCAATGCTGGACACAACTAGTGCACCAGAGCTACTTTCCAGAGTTGCCACAGGCACAGAAAAAGATTGTAATAGATTTCAGCCGAGAAAATTGGCGAGAATCAGTAGATGCATCTACAAACTTAAATATTTATAATATATTATGTGCTTTATGTTGACAACTTTGCATTGAGGCTCTTTAAATTATAGCATTATTTTTAATCAGTTCAGTTCAATGTTTATTCCCAAACAAGATTGATAAAGTTTCAGAAAATGTTTGAACACCCTTAGCCAGAGGCTAGTTCTGGGCACAGTGTTACAAAACATTTTAAGCAATTATGGCCTTTGGAAAGATCAACAGCAAGTACATAGCACAGCAATTTGTATGCACTTCTGTAGCCTCACTTCTTTTACGTTAAAATAGCTAGCAGGTTCCCCAAAGCCAATCAGAGCCTATCTCAAAGGCCATGCTCTTGTTCTAATGCGGGCATTAGAAGTGACTGTCAAGGTCCAGGCTGGCAGTTTTTGGACGCAACTTATTTTTCAGTGTGCTGATGGGCATGGCATGTATTGCATTGAGAGGATCTCAGAGGACTAAGATTTATAAACAGGTACCTAATGTAACGCAAAAATTTTGCTGCTGCCAGTACTGCTGCTATGGTGTGTGTCACCTCCTAGCCCATGCATGCCTCTTATACCCCAGTCACACGGCCGTACCAAAGGCCCTTTATATTAAGGATTTCGGAGCTTTCAAAGGAACATTAGTTCAAGAAATATGTGTCAGTGCTACACGATCTCCAGATGGTCTCCGCTGAAGCTTGTAACAGAAACTGCAACACAGTCTAAAACGTGAAAGTGATGAGGAATTAAAAAGTCACAGGCCTGTGCGGGACACGCACCACAGTTGCAGCACAAGGTGGAGGAGCGGCTCCATAGGAGCTCCACTTTCAGCACCATGCACTACAAGGTCTTTGCGGTAAAGTCTCCTTGCATTGTTTTCACAAGAACGATCTGAGCTGTCCACCCATGTTGGCGGCGAGCTGCGGCTTGTCCTGCTAGGGTCCCTAGAAATACTTGCTAGTCTGCCGTTCGCGCGGAGCTCCCCACGGAACCGGTTGGCTGCGCCTTAGATGAATGCGCAGGGGGCGCTGCACACAATCGGAGTGTTGTGCCTAAAGGGACGGTCGTGCAGTGCCTGCCGTGGTTGCGGAAGTGTTGCGCGCTGCTTTTTGGTCGCAAGCCCAGCATACTGTTTGTTTTTTCCAAATACGTGAACGCTAACTTGCGTGTGTGTTGGTGTGCGTGCGCTCATAGATGTGCGATCGCGTCATGTCTAGGCAACGCGACAAATGCGACAGCACGTGTTTCGTGCCGGGATGCAAGAGCGGCTACCGTTCCTGCAAGGTGAAATGCTCTCTCTTCAGGACACCAAAGGACGCAGAAAAGAGGCGACAGTGGGAGCGCAACATCAAGCGCGGCGATAGAGTGCTCGACGAAGCTAGTGTCGTTTGCGAGCGACACTTCGAACCGTGTTTTATTGAGAGAAGTTTTAAGACTGTGATTCAGGGCAAGGAAGTGGAAATTCCCCGGAATGTGCCGCAACTCGCGAATGATGCTGTTCCTACACTGTTTCCTGACACCCCAAAGTATATCTCGAAACCTCTGCCCCAGAAGAGCAAGGATAGAAACTTGTGTGAGCAGAAGCAATCACCGGGAGTCAGAGCACCACCAGAGAAAAAAAAGCGCATTGATCCTGAAGCACCAGTGGAGGTGCTTGAAGAATCTTGCGGCAGTGGATCATGTGACGCGATTCTGCTCAGGGAACACAGAGAGCTGCAGCCACCACCACCTTGGACAAATGGCGACCTTTCGGATGCTCAGCAAGTAACATTCGCACAGTGCCACACAAGTGAGGACGGCTCTCAGGACGCCTTATACGTAAGTCGATGAGTTCTGCTCCGTCACAGTGATTCGGATGACGCTGCCATGAAGGCTACTGTGTATATTAGAGGAAAAAAAGTGAAGGAGTTAGACGTCAAATCCACAGAAGAGGCGATAAATCTTCTTCAGGACATTGCAAAACTCAGTTTGTGCCCTGGCTGCGGATTGAAGCCTATCAGCAAATCCTTTACGGCTTCAAATGGGCATTACATTGCTGTAAACTTTATAAGTTTGTAAGTCTGTAAGTTTGCCTAAAGCACGTGATTACAGGGCTCAGGTTCTCATCTTACATGTTTTAATTGTGCGTGCATCTAGAAGTTTCCAGTGCTCAGTCTGCCTTCTAACTTCATTTATAGTCCGTAGAAGTTGAGATCAGATCAATAGCATGAATGAAAACGGCGCTGTCAATAGCGCACTGTTGCGCACACACACGGTCGTGGGGTTTAGAATCCTGGGTAATGTTTTTGATGCAAGAAATTTTTATTTAAATTCCTCAGGAGGCGGTATTATAATACGTGGATGGGCAGCAGTATTCAGAAAGGAGAATATGATGTAAAAATAAGCGGGTTCGTTTCACCTTCGACTCTGGGGTACGCGCCCAAAATTTTTCGCAATAAAAAAATTGTTTGCGCCGCTACGCCAATAACTGAAGTGCACATTGAAAAACCACGACTAAGCTAAAATCAAAGAAAAAAACACTGCAATCACATGCGCAAGGCAAATCAACACGCGCAGTGAATTTGTTTCGCGAGGCGAGACGTGCGCGTCTAGAGCAGACGCCGCGGCTGGCATGGCACGCCGATTGCTCGCAGCGCCACCGCGGCGATCATTCAGCAGCAGCCCCCGCCGCAGCCAGCGGACGCCAGTCTAGCAAGTATTTCTAGGGACCCTAGTCCTGCTCTCTGCACAGCGGTCTGCTGAGCGCATTGTTGCCTGGTTGCAACCGTTTGCACAGCTCTACAATTCGCTTCTTCAGCAGCGGTTCATACCTTGCAAAGAGGTGCCATAACGTGTACAGGAGAGTGAACACAGATATCCAGACTATGTGATGCACATGTCACTTCCCTTGACCTGTGGCATGATATGTTGCTACTTATGATGATGATGATGGTTTATTGGCATCCCCTTCGAAACAAGGTGGTGACAAATAGTCACCTAGCCTGCTTGAGTTAACCAGGTCCAGCTACATACTGCATGCGACTGCTATATGCTGGATGGATGGATGGATGGATGTTATGAGCATCCGCTTTGGAACAGGGCAGTGGGTTGCGCCAGCCACCAAGCTCTTGCTATTATACTGCCTAATGTCCTACCTAGGTTAAAAAAAAAAAAAAAGAAGGTACGATGAATTCCCATAACCAAATTTTCTGACCCCCTATTGTGAACTTTGTTTTTGTACATCTACGTTTTTTGTCGTTTCCCTACTTTTCGTCCACCAATCTTCCAATCGCCTCTTATTAATCTCTATTGCGCACATGTTTACTTTCCCCTAGCTCTCGCTGAACCCAAGGGCTTCAAGGAGTCCAGTGGTGCCTAGATCGACTGCTGGGCAGATATCTTCACATTCTAATAAAGCATGCTCCATAATTTCCCTAGCTACTGCAACTGCTACATGTCAGGACGCCTGGTGGAATATAACAGAACTGCGATGCAAAGTTAATCTGTATCAACACTATGCGTCACGCATTCACATCACGAGTCAAATGGCACAATACGATGCTAATGATGATTATGATGATTTAATGGCATTCCCTTTGAAATGGGACGGTGACTAACAGTCGCATAGCCTGCTTGAGTTAATCAGGTATGCCATATATGTTTTTTATTACATAAATATTTATACATCTCCATAATCTTCTTTTTATTCCTCAAGACTTTTCTATCTACCTTGTATCGCTACCTACGCAACTGCTACATGGCATGCCACTCGGCATAATAATATGCAACTGCAATGCAAAGAGCACACGCATAGGTGCTATGCTGCACTCATCTCCCATCACAAGGCAAGTGGCAGGATACGATCCTAATGATGATGATGATTTATTGACATCCCCTTTGAAACGTGGCGGTGACATAGTCACCTAGCCAGCTTGATCTGACAAGTGGCATGATACGATGTTAATGATGGTGATGATTTATTGGCATCCTCGTCACCTAGCCAGCTTGATTTAATCAGGTACACAACAATATATATTTTTCTACCATTTCTGTTTACATCTCCTTAAACTTCTACTTCTTTTTCTTCCTCAAACCTTCAACTGCCTTACACCGCTACCTGTGCATGTGGTACATGGCATTCTACCTGGTGTAATAATACACAACTGCAATGCAAAATGTGCATGTATCAATGCTATGCAGCACGCATGTCACATTGCACGTCTCCTCGCAACCTAGGACGCATTTTTAAGACATTTTTCCGCTGCAGGCTAGCAAGTGCTGGTGTGGCTCACGTCATTCTGCTCCCGCAGAGGCAGCTTTTTATCCATTCAAACCAGTTGAATCATGACAGAAATAAAAGTACCCGATATTGGCGCACTGTTACGAAAGGCCTGCAGAGGTGCCGACCTGCAAGCCGTACCCGGCCAGCTGCAGCTGCTAAGGTGGCAAGCTTCGAAGACGCAACCGTCGAATCCTCCGAGCCCGCTGCAACAACTCGCTTCGTAAGGACTACAATGCACGAGCCAACAGCCCTTCAACGCCGGCAGGCCTGCGGCGACGACCTGCTTTGTGAAGACAATGCGCCACGTCAACATGGGGACGGCGGTGAGATGGCAAGCCGCAGTCAGCGGAGCAAGTATTGTTAGTGTATACGCCGTCACCGCCAAGGTCTGGTTGGAGCAGGAGAATTCCTGGAACGAGATGCTTTGCGGTGCCGTCTCACGCTGCTTAGAAGTCGTCAGTCAATGGGCAGACGCAGCGGCCACTGAATGCAGGGTCAACTCTGGGATAGAGAGGCACCCGCTCGGGTCTGGCACTGTGTCTGCGAGAACCCTCTGCCCTTGGTGTGGTCAGTGAAACCTGTGCGGAAGTGAGTGCGTAAACCCTCCCCCTCAAAGGCGAGTCGGCTGCAATGACTTTGGACGCTCCGTTTGGTTGAACGGCCGTTTCCCCTCACCTAGGGATCTAGGGAGGACAGTGTGTATTTAAGGAGCCGTTGGCGGCTCCTCAGTGTGCATTCCTCTTTGCATGTTAGACTGATGAATTGTAACATTCTCATGTAGCTATTGTAAATAAATCCCATATTCCTCGTTCTCGATGAGAACAAGTCTCTCCCTTCAACGCCCTCAGCGTGGATAAGTTGGACGACGGCATGGGCCAGCTACCATCTATTTCATGCCTAACCTCAAACATCACAGCACTCACTGCTGGTGTTGCCAAGCTTTCAATCAGAATAGTTATCGTTCTCCCTAAAATGTTATCGTTCCCCTAAAAGCACATCCGAAATGGAAACGTACCTCAACATGTGCAGCATACCCGAGATGTCAAGAAACCACAATACTGCTATCAGTGTCACAAAACATGAGAAGGAAATGGGAAGGAAATGGGAATATTAAAGGCCCTTAAGAGTTCCAATCTTTCCAAGTGGTTGGCTGACAACTATAAGCGTGGGCCACTCTTAAAGACAGCAAGGGAAATTATATCCCTGTCAACTCAAGCAAGTGCTTCTGACGTCGAAGTGAACTTGGCCATCGCAACTTGGCTTCTTAAGAACACCGTACTGGGAACTGATGAGTACAGACAGGCCACTAGTAATAATCTCATCGCTTCCATACCAGGCCTGAAAGTAGGAGGTGAACTAACAGTAACAAGTGCCTCAAAACACACTGAACTGCAATATGCCTCTCCAACGCAGGTGCAGAAAGAGAAACAAGTGACTCATGGACAATTGGAGAAAGCCTGCCGTCATGTCTTGAGCCTCAAAGAGACTTTCATTGCAGAATCCAAGAGTCTTTCGGAGGAGGAAATGGACCGTCTATTGGCAGCTCAAGCTCGATGCTCTCGTCTACAAGCAGCACACTACTTCATTGGCCAAGGCCACCCAGAAATTGGGACGTCGATGCTGCGAGGACTGCTATGCGACAAGGGTGTAGATATGACATCTGACAAGGGTCCTCACACCTGTTGAGAGAAATCCCAGTACACTCATGAGCTAGCCCCAGCAAGGAACCCTTCAAGTATCTTCTTATAATTGGTTATTTTCAGTGTGAAGCATATAGTTCTTAGAGAAAACAAAAAGCTGGCGTGGCTCAGTGGTAGAGTAGCTGACTCCCATACAGCGGGCCCAGGTTCGATCCTGGCAAGAATTTAGTTTTTTTTCCTTCCGATTCCTGGCAATAGCTGCTATGGACAACGGACACCGGCGGTGGTGGACACCATTGCCAACTGAAGTGGCTATTGGAATGCGCCCAGAACAGCTTATGCTGCAAAACGGTAATGACGCATAGCATAGCAGCCGACAACCAAACCGCACATGGCCCCGATGTTGTGTCGCTGTTGCTGATGGCAACAGGCCGTGCCGGCACTGCTGTACTAGTGCATTTATGATTGCGATTGCACATGCCAAGAAAGTGTTTAGTGCTTTGAAACTTCTATAGTACAGTGAAACTTGTTTTTAACAGATAAAAGTTGAACTTCTGTATTTATACAAAATATATTTTTTTTCTGTCAGATGCCCTTTGGGCTCAAGAGTAGCCCCTTCAGATTTCAAAGGACAAATGCAAACTCCTTTGACTCAAAGCTCCCACTGACTAGACCTCCTTTTATGTTCCCATGTGACAGCACACATCTTTCCTTGAAGTAAAGGACCTCTGGTTCAAAAGACTTTGAAAGCGCCTGTGTGACTGGGGTATTACATCTCAAACATTTAAAGCGCCATTTACCACTGTCACTACTGTTTCATGAAAAGCAAATTTGATAATAACCTGGAGCATAGTCAAGTTAAAGGAGGGAACTGTTACTCAGGTGTTACTGTCTCACAAAATGTGTGGGCATGGATAAAGATGCGGAGAGAGGAGAGTGCATCTAGCAGCTTGAACACTAAAGAAATTTGTCACAATGACATCCATGGTGTTGGTGTCCTTGTGGATCATTTTTCATGGAAGGCATCATTCAGCAAGGGCTACGTTATCTGGATGCAGAGATGCATCCTCAATTGATAAAAAAAAAAAATATAAAAGCAATATGCCCACGGTTCCCATGATCCTTCTAACTCACTGTGTAGTAGAGTCTCAACTCTGGCAACCTTGATGCCTTGAGGCACATATGAATATGAACAAGGGTTTATTGGCTAGGAGCGGTATTCTCAGTTGATACGTTCAGGGCTATAACTTTCCATGGATGCTAACCGGCTAAGCCAGCCAAAAGAATGGCCATCACTCCAGTGAAGCATCGTGCCTGACACCGCATCACAAAAAAGTGAAAATATCTGCGAACGTTATAGATCAAGAAAGTTGCCTCAGCTGCCTGATCCTCAGATTCGGTACTGTATGATGCCTGTGGTTGTAAAAAATGTTCCACATCTTCTGTCACAGTCGTGAATGACGCTGACAAACACTCCCAGCACTAGGTTACACATATGAATAACCAAGAAATTCTATGGCAGATTAGTCACCGCTGATGCTCAATTGGTAGAGCATCGCACGCATCATGCGGAGGCTGTGGGTTTGGCTCCCATTGGTGGCTTATTGTTTTTTCTGACACTTCCATTTCCCTTGTCTTTAATAATTCTATATTTCAACTAAAACAAAGTCAAGTTCCCCTATGCTTTGCCTTGCTTCAATATTGTTTTTATATGGTTGTTACCAGAAAAAAAATCAAGTACCTTGGCTGCTCCTGATTCTTATCGACCTGTGGGTTAGTATGTTCCCTGAATAAAACTAATAGACAGGCTTATATGCAAGTACACAACACGCAGAATATGGTGTATGTATAAAGTTTGTATTGTGACATATGGTATCTGAAAACAGTGTTACAGCTGAATTCTGGACACATCAGCTACATGGACGTGTGCTAATACTGTTACTTTCACTTGGCCAGCTGTATGTTAGTATGACAAAAGTCAATAAAAACAAAGCCATTTATAAATAATAAAAATAAAAATGATAAGCTATAACTGGTTTTAACACAAATTATTGGAAGGTGTAATCAAGTTCATTTCAGAAATGATCTTCTTAGGCTATTGAGCTTGTGACATGATGCCTCTTTTTAATTGTGGCTGAATTTCCTTATGTATAAACATTTTATCTACAGCTGAAAAATTTTCAGTGGTGACAGGTACTCTCTGTTGAAAACATTCATGCAGCTAGAACAGTGACATAGGATGCTTTCTTAATTACGGCTGCTTGAAGGCTCCCACCAGCTTAAGCACAGCAGAGACTGTATACGTGTTTGATAATGATTAATGTAATTCTCCATTCTTACTTTCTTATCACTGTTGTGCCATACGGTCAAACCTGATGATAACAGTAGCACACAAGTGTCCAAGCCAGTGATGAGATGAAACGAATGCAAAATAAAAACAGACTGTTACAAAATACAGCCCCTGGCAAATATTACTTTTACTAGGTCATTCTGCAATAATGACCACATCATGGTAGTCAAACATGCGTGGCTTCCACCATCAACACTGAGCACCATGTTTCTCCATTCTCACAATAAACTCACAACTCTCACAATAAAAGCACAATGTGGCTTCAGCATGTAGCAGTCTTCAAAGTGAGGACACATAGTGCCCCAAGAATCACAGAGTACAAGCCCATTAGCACAAAAGCTAGTTCACAAAGTGACAGCACTCACTCCCATTCACAAAGAATGTTAAATGAGACTAAACAATGAAAAACAAATATCAATAACGCTGGTCCTATTGCACGTAACTCACTACAAACAGATTTCACTACACAGCAAGCAATGAATAAAAAGAACTGGGGGTGTGCAAATATTAGAAGGTTTCAAGCACAAATCAAACACTTAACTCTATTCAATTCATATTATTAGAGAATTTGGTGGTTGATAATTTCAAAAATTCTATTTTGTGATAAATCTGGCACAGTACATTTACTAAACCTTGCATGAGGCTTTACATATTCGACAGTTTCAAGTGCCTTCTTGTTCTTGTTAAACCACCTCTGCCAGAAATGCCTAGCTATTCCTGAAACCATCGGTCCAAGTGAAGGCTTATTTTCTTCTACGGAGACACTGGTTGCATGACATCTGATGGTACTACCTTCTGGAAGTGCTGTATATCATCATAAGCTAGGATATTTCAGAATACTGCAGTGAGGAAGAGTGTTTGTGCTGAAGACACTAGATTTCAGGACATGCAAACATAAGTTTTATAAAATTTTATGTTTGTGCACAATTGCTTGGCTTGCTCATTCCCTATATAGCCATCATTAGCATAAAAAGTTTTGAGTGCATTATAAAGGCTGTATCATTCACAACCATTGCTGTATCAGGTATGCTATGCTTACTGACAAATATACTGCTTTTCTGAAAGTCAAACGATTCCTATTGCCAATTAAGCTGCCTATGCAAAAAAGTTACGAGGTCATTTCATTGAATGGGTAATGGAGTGTTACAGCAAGTTTCTGCCCATGATATGCAGTTTGCAAGTGAGCAAAATTTCATTGCTGTGAGGATAGCTCAGCTTGTAGCAGCACCAGTGACTTCAAACATTAGTGAATGTGCAATACATATTAATATTGTTAAGAAGCACAGCCAGAGACGAGGCTGAGGACAGTACAGAAGACGACGATGCTCGCTGATGTCGCACGGACTGTCTTCCATCTTGTACACGAGTGAATGCGTTGTCAATACCCTGTAAATATATTTAAACCTCTCTTCTCCCCAAAACATTTTGGTGGATGTTGCGGGCTTTCCAAGACACACGACGGATTTGCGCAGTGGGCACTCCTTGGCTGCATTGGCAATGCCAGCACAAGGCGAGAATGCTTCAGGCATGTCACCTCCCGCGCACAATTGTCATCGTGGTACAACAGCGCGACCCAGGAACCTTTCCTGGCACACATATTACCTACGTTGAAGATTAGCTTTAACTATATGAATGGGTGAGCACGAGCAACTACTGGGACCAGACCATCATGCTCACTAACCTGAGCTTTTACTTTGTGGGAATGACGCGCATCTGGTTTGAGAGCCATGAAGAGGGACTCACTAGCTGGGACTTGTGTAAACAAAAGCTCACTGATTTCTTTGGCAAGACTGTTGGCTGCCGGCGTCCCACGCAGAAAGACCTTGCGTGCCGAGTTCAGACTTGCACTGAGTCCTATGTGACATATATTCAGGACTTGCTTGCACTCTGTCGCGAGGTTGACAAGAAGATGGCGGAAGAGGAAAAGGTAACGCATATCCTCAAAGGAACTGCAGACACGTTTACTCCCCTTGCCTTCAAGAACTCTTTGAAAGTGCTGGACATCATTGCTCAATGTTGCCACTTCGAAGAAGCCAAAAGCCGTCGCATTGCCTACCACTTTTCTCGCCTTCCTAACATGGCTGCCAACATCTACCTGCAAGGACCTGCATCTCCCACCCATGCCTGCTGCATCCGACAGTATAGTGCACATCGCCTCACAGGAGATTGAAGCTGCCTCCCCAGTTCCTCCCCAGGTTCACGCCCCAGACGATTCCCACACAACATTATCCCTCATCCAGACCGTTCAACAACAATTGGCCAACATTGCACTCCCGTAACATTGCCAAGTCCACAGACCCGAGTATCACTCACCCGGCAGACCCGATCTACCATGAAGTTCGTGCACTCGTCCTCGTTATCGAAACCTCGAAGAATGGTGCACTTCTGATGACAGGCCTATCTACTTCTGTTGTGAACACGTTGGACATATTTCCTACCATTGTCGCAGCTCATGGAACTCACAGCCTTGGCCGAGCTTTTGAAATACCCGGTGCCAGCCTACCCGCCGACACACATCGAAGAAGGCACCGCTCCAACGTCCCTGCCCGTATGACCAAACAGTTCCCCTTTGCCACGCCCACATCTTTCCCGCGCGCCTCTGCCTCGTCGCTCTCCATCTCCTCCTTCCTCCCGCCACTCCTTGGAAAACTAACAGCCGCAGCTTTGAGAGGTGAACCTGCCATGACGACCTCCGAAATTCCTCTGCTTACACTTAGTGGCCACCACAACCTCATCGACGTGGAAGTGGACGGTATACCTGTAATAGCGCTGATTGACACAGGAGCACACATATTGATTATGAACTCGAACTTCCATACGCACCTAACGAAAGTCCTAACTCTTACCCCGCGCACTGTGGTCCACGTAGCCGATGGTGGACAAGACATGGTAGAGCGCTGTTGTCTATTTGGTTGTCCAATTTTTGTGCTGGAAAATACCACTATGACAAAACAACAAGCCTAACAGCACATCCTTGCAAGTTATTCACTGTTTCGAGTAACCTAACTTGTCAGGGTTTCTGAACATAACTGGAATCATGCTGGGCTGGCTCACATGCATCCAAAATTGCAGCAACGAACAGTAAACTATTGTGTTGGACACATAGCAGCAGTGTAGTTTTACTTTCGTGAATTTCCTTAGACCTTGCTCCTTCTGTAGTGGACACAGAAAAATGTTATCACATGATCCCAGACAGCATCTCACCTCGACGGCAGTCCCCACCTCTCCAATGGTGCAACCAGAGGCCAATTATTGCAGCACGTGCTGAGCAAGCATGTCGAAAATTCAATTGCTTCCATGATGACTCACTAATCTAGTAATATATGCCTTGAATTTAGACTGCTTACAGATGTCTGGCCTAAAAAAATCAATGTTAAATTTGATTACTCTCATGGAACCCACCATGTTTGCATCACTAGCATGATCTGTGGTACTTTTGAGTTAGGTTTACTTCCTTTCTGTAGTTAACATCATTTTTATCTGCATGTTACAACTAACCAAACTTCACAGGTGTGTCTGATACTGGTTGCATTCTTAATTGATAACATTTAAACCTGCTTGCATTTTTATGAGACATCCTGTCTAGCATGATGCATTATTTCAGTGCACACCATAAACTGCAGAACTTGAAAATAACACAGATTTGAGGCACACCTAAACAATAGTGGTTATTGTCACAAGTGATTGACTGGCTTTAGCCAATTAATGTAGATAGGAAGCGGTGTCCTGAAAAGAAATATGGCTCTAGGTTGAATGCATTTCCTGCATTACATAATTTTGTTTTCAAAGTCAAGCATATTGTGCTAACCTTTTACCTGCCACTCATCCCTGCGCTGATGCAACTGAGTATACATTTATTCACCTCTGCTTGCAAGCTGTAATGCATCAAAGGGATACTAATTAGCATTTCCTCCTGCCTTTAAAATGTTCCTTCTGTCCTTACTTCTCTTGTATGAGTCAATTGATGGTACTTGATTCAAGTTGAAAACATTTAATATTTGAACACGCAATAGAAAGATAGAATAAAAACACAACAACTTTTACTATATTTGGTTGATACTACCTTCCACATGTGGAAAAATATGATGCACTAGTATGCTCATTGCCTTAAAAGCTTTATTGAAGAGCTCTCCAAGGCTTACTAACTCTGAACTATACTATGAACGTACAGCTCAAAATTATGATGACTGATGAGATGAGATGAGCTAAATCAAGAAGACAATTTCCTAAACATTTCCATTTTTGTGATGTAGCCATAGAAAGCCACAAAGTAAGTCACGCGAACTTTAGGCAACTTAAGACATCTTGTGAGCCAACTAACAATTAAAAGTAGTCCTTAAAAAGTCAGACAATCTATTGCAAGACATTCTTAAGATTCAACACTGAGGTTACTGATAAGCTTTGCCGAGCACTTTCATTCCTTGTATTGTTGCATGCGTTTGCACTAATTAGAAAACCTAGCTAACAATAACCATGAAGATCACTAACATTATGGGGATGCAGATGTATATTACTCCCTCCTAAATGAATTCAAAGCTCTAATATTAGATAATATTGCCATATTTTGTGCATATGTGACATAGGTGCTATTATAGATGTTTTTCACAAGTGAACATACAGAATTTCCTAGCAAGTTATACTCAATGCAAAGAACAATGGAAGCACTATTATTCTCACAAAATCATTTTCACATGGAAACGTTGACACCTGTACCTATGGAAATGCATTATTTGCAGGCCATTCTATACTGCTTGTTATGAACAGGATGTACACAACTGCAGATTTGGTAACACTTCACCTGCATGCACTCCATATCTTGGGAAAAGGTGATAAATACAGCTGAGCGATTAGACATACTCCAGAACAATAAAGCCCAGCATAAATTCACAACTGCAGTTGCCCCCTTATCTTACCAGAAGCCAGGGTCATGGCAGTTCAGGAAGAAAGGTAGCAAAATATCAGAAGAATGGGCCCTACATACAACATAGATCCTCAGCACTGTTACTGGATGATGATAAAATGCCACTTATTCATTCATATCTAACTTTTCTTTTCATGAGTGGCTCGCATTTTGCAAAACTTCCATCAATTCAAAGCCATGAATCTGGTCTTTGGTACAGAAAGCAAGCAGAGGCATACTTTGAAACAGGTGTTAGGTCAACATAGGTGAGGAGATACTTTGCATGAACTTTCAGTGTCATCCATGACTAGAGTCCAGTGTAGACAGGGTCTCTACGACTTTCTGCAACCAGGGAGCTGATTTCTGTTGGATTCTTAGACTGATCCTTCCATCTGGTGTAGTAGTATCGGGCTGATAAAAATCCCAACATTATGACAGCAGCTGCAAAGACAAACAGGAATAGCTTCACCATAAGAAAAACCTACAGCTCATCCATATCAGAACCAACACACATGTGACAGATTTCAGTGGCAGCACTGTGCTTGTACACATGTGCATGCTGCCTATTCTCAACTGGCAACACATCACGTCTTTGAATAATCCTGTTTCGCTTAATGCCTTTTTGTTCTTGTTTTTCACAAGCAAACAGGTCAATATCATAATAAGACTCTCACTCTCCCTTCCCAAATTTTTTTTTTTTATTGCCACATTGAATAACATAAAGGGGCCAAACATGCAGATTTATTGCAGGAATTGCTATATATAATCACCACTGAAAGAATCAACCAAACAAAACAAATGATAGGAGGCACTTACACCATGGAAGCACGAAAGGGGTTACAAAAAAGGGGAAAAATGTGGCATCAATGCATGCGTCAATCTGCCAGATAGGCGAGCTTGCTACTGTGCAGTGCTAGAGACAGCATGTCTGCACAGCACAAAAGACGAGGACAGAAGAAAGGACACAACACAAGCGCTGTGTTGTGTCCTCTTTTCTGTCCTCGTCTTTTGCGCTGTGCAAACATGTAAATATTTAATCACCAACTCACCCAAGCTTCCACTTTATCAAGCTAAAGATGGACAGCTAACACAGGTACAGTATCTCTTGCCTTGTGGACCATGAATACTTCCCTAATCTCTCATGCTTATTACTGACTGCACTTGGCCTCAATTATGCAGTTCAGGAAGGCCAGACTGCACGAGCGCCTAGAACAGTCAATAGCCAAATGACTACAATGTTACCCATGAAGTGAGTTCATGTGCTTGTGCAGGCGGTAGTTAACACACTGGCCTATTTAACTGATGTAGCAACGACCACATGATAAGGGAATTTCATACACCCCAGTGGCAATTCATATACTTTTTTTGCTCGTTTCTTTTCACAAGCCGGGGTACACAAGTGCTCTGATTAGTTACTTGTCCATGCAGATAATTTTTTCCTTGCAGTGAACAGCAACTTCAAGCGTATTTTGCTAACAATCCATTTTAGGCAATGGGATACACTGTGTACATATGGTATGGCAGCGGTGCTATTCGGATGGCAGTTGATTTTCCCTCACTGTTGACATCTTTCTTTTCTTGAATTTGACGATAAGCAATTCCATTATGCTAGAAAGCAATGCTGCTGGGAAACCAGCTGCCTTGAGACAAAGCACCTGATTAGCTAAGCTATTTTCAATATGTGGTGGCAAGATTTTGAAAAGGACGATTTCATGTAAGATTTTGTGATTTCACACCCAACTAGCTTGAAATGCACTGAGCTGAAGGGAAGAAAGCTTTTTGGTGACCGGGGATACTACCAGCATATGTGCTTATTTGAGAAAACTATTTCGAATTCTCGAAACATTACTTTGAACTTCTCAGGGAATTCCTTTGTCAGTCCGAGGTCCTTCATTTCGGAACAGAAGATGCTAAACATCTGAGTGGTATTTAAGTATGTAAGTCGGCTGTTATTAGATGCACCATATTGCCACGAGTACTTGTATATTTTTTTCGAGTGACCACTTTTAACCGTCTAACAAATGTTATTGCTCAGCGCAGGACGCACCCACATGTATTGGAAGTTTCTCGAATGCTATCGATTGTTCTTTCTGCTGTCTGTTGTCACCCAGGCTTGTGTAATCTGATAGCATGTGCGACGTGAATTGTGTAGAACTTTCTGGAAGAAACACGGGCACCAGCGATTACTCTGGAAACTTCGATGGCTTATGTATAAAAGCTGACGCGCTTGACCCGCTGGTCAGCTTTTCGCCGATCACAGACTGTGTTTGCTGCTGTCACCGTTCTTTGAGTGCAGCCTGTTTTTCAGGGCACAAGTTTACCCAATAAAATGCTAGTTCCGTCATTCCCAGCTTTGCTGCTTTCGTCACCGGCACTACTACGTGACATTTGGTGGAGGTGCTCTGCGTTCATGTACCGGACACCCACCCCCACAAAGCTGTGATGCAAGCCCGAACACGGAAGACAGCACCAATGTCGCCAAGAACCAGCGAGGTAGCTGCAGGCTGCAAGGACTGCCCTTAGAGCATGGACTTTTGCCTGAGACGACAGGGAAGATCGTCGTCAACCACAATTGCAGCCGCAGTGTCCCCCATCGTGTTGCAACAGCCCAGGGAGCCACCGACCTTCCGTGGATCATCATTTGAAGACCTGGATAACCGGCTAGAAACATATGAAAGGGTCGCTACATACAACAACTAGAATTCCAACGACAAGCTCCGGCATGTGTACTTCGTCTTAGAAGACGCCGCCAGGACGTGGTTTGAAACCGGGAATCAACCCCGACTACATGGGACTTCTTCCGCAACGGCTTTCTGTAGACGTTCACGAGCGTCCTGCGGCAAGAGCGAGCCCAAGCTCTACTGGAAACCCGCATGCAGCTCCCGAACGAAAACATTGTGATCTTTACGGAGGAGATGACTCGCCTCTTCCGACACGCCGACCCAGACATGCTGGAAGAGAAAAAATTTGCTTCTTGATGTGTGGTTTGAAGCAAGAGCTTTTCGCCGGATTGATACGCAACCCACCTAAGACTGTTGCCGAATTTATTTCCGAGGCCACAACAATTGAGAAGATGCTTGATATGCAGACAAGGCAATATAATCGCCGACTGCCGACCGCAAATCACACCGACACTCAAAGACTCGGTAGCGACGACCTGCGGGAGACCATCAGAGTGGTCGTTCGCGAGGAACCGCAGAAGCTCTTTCCAAGATCGCAGCTTCAAGTGGCAAACATCGTCAAAGAAGAGGTTCAGCGATCGCTTGGAGTTCTTGAGGTGCAGCCACAATCAACGCAGGCCCAGCCAGAAGCAATGACCTACGCCGCCATCGCCTGCCGTCAAGGTCTCTCTCTGCGACCGCGCCAGGACCCTGTAACAGCACAATTCCGTTGTCCACCGCCGCTGCCGCCAATTCACCCACCCGCTGCCCAGCACAGCTATGCGAGGAAGACAGACATTTGGCATGCCCCTCACCACCGTCCGCTCTGCTATCACTGCGGAGAAGCTGGCCACATCTACCGCCGATGCCCATACCGCGACTTGGGACTGCAAGGGTTCGCTGTGAACGCGCTGCAGCCACAGCTTGGGTAGCGCCCTCGTAATATCGCCGACTACATCACCGCTACTCAGTGGAGCCCTCGACAACCGTCCCGTTCGCCGCCACCAGGTCGCAACCTGTTGCCAAAGCGCCGTCAATACACTACTGGCCTAGCCCGGGGCCGGTCCGTCAGCCCATATCCAGAAAACTAAAAGCAGCAACCGATGGAGGTGCAGTTGCTGTTAGTCGAACTGACAGAGATCCCCTGCCACCGCCGAAGATGCCAATGACAACATAATGACAACATAACAATGACACGCTGCCATCCCGACGAAACCTGGAAGCAAAGAATGCACCGACCAAAGACCTGACGACGCGACGTACCAGCCACACGTCAATACGACACAGCCGTGATCCAACACCAAGACCTAACTGCAATGCAAGACAAAGAACAACTGACCTTGACGTGCTTCTCGGCGGCCATGCAGTGACCGCCTTAGTGGACACAGGAGCCGACTACTCCGTCATCAGTGGATTGTTCGCTGCCAAGCTGAAGAAAGTAAAGACTGCATGGGACAGCCCTCAAATTAGGTCAGCTGGAGGACACCTCATAACGCTGACGGGAATCTGCATGGCAAGAATTACAGTTCATGACCGGACCTACCCTGCAATGCTCGTTGTCCTACAACAGTGCTCGCGAGACGTATTCTCGGCATGGACTTCTTGAACCAACACGGCGCCATCATTGACCTGAGGTCTAAGTCAAAAACTAAGTCAAAACTGTCCACAGACCAAGCGATACCGACAGAGAGGCCTTCCAGTGAGCGTGCCTTCAGTGTACTTGAGGACCAAGTCAGCATCCCGCCTCGCTCCAGCATCGTCATTTCCGTCGGCAACGAAACACCCACAGACGTAGAAGGCGTCATCAAGGGCAACCAACGGCTGCTGCTCGACCGTGAAATTTCCGTCGCAAGAGCGATCGCTGAAGTGCACTGACTGAAAGCAAAAGTGATGCTGACAAACTTCAGCCAGGAGTTCAAGCACATCAACAAGGGAACGACGATCACGTACATCGAGGAAATTCTGGAAAGCAGCAATGCATTTGTCCTCTCGGATTCTGAAGCATCTACCCAGACGGCCATAGTACTTGAACCAGACTTCGACATAAATCCAAGTCTCCCCCTGAGTAAACAGCAACAGCTCAGAATTCTTTTGCGACGATACAAAGCCTGCGTTTCGACGTCATTGAGGATTTGACAAACACCAGTTACAAAGCATCGCACAATAACTGAAGAGTATGCTTGGCCGCTCCACCAGAGCCCTTATCGAGTTTCAACACAAGAACGCGAAGCTATTAGGCAAAAAGTCGATGAAATGCTGCACGACGACATCATCCAGCCATCGAAAAGCCCGTGGGCATCTACTGTAGTCGGTGAAGAAAAAGGACGGAACCCTACGTTTTTGCATCAATTACCGTCGACTGAACAAGATCACGAAGACGGACGTATACCCCTCCCACAGATAGATGACGTATTGGGCCAGCTCTGCAACGCTAAATAGTTCTCGTCGATGGACCTCAAGTCTGCCTACTGGCAAATAAAAGTTGACGAGAGAGATCGCGAAAAGACTGCCTTCATCACACCAGGCGGCCTCTATGAGTTCAGGGTTATGCCATTTGGACTGTGCTCGGCGCCTGCAACATTCCAGCACGTGATGGACACAGTTGTAGCAGGATTGAAGTGGCAGACCTGTCTTGTTTACTTGGATGACGTCGTCGTCTTCGCCAGAAATTTCAACGATCACCTCAGGCGGCATACGACAATACTAGAGGCCACCAAGTCTTCCAAGCTTATTCTCAAGCCGGAAAAATGCCGCTTCGCTTACGGTGAGCTGCTGTTCTTAGACCATGTCATCAGCAAACCTTGAGTCTCCCTCGACCTGCGGAAGACAGCTGCCATCACAAAGTTCCCTCAGCCCATCGACAAGAAGGCAGTATGTAGATTCCTTGGCGTGTGGGCCTACTACAGGCGCTTTGTCAAGGACTTTTCACGCATCGCTGAGCCGCTGACACATCTAACCAAATGTGATGTCGAGGCCAAGTGGGAAATGCTGCAGGTCCATGCATTTCAAGAACTCAAACGACGCATGCAGTTGCCACGGGTACTTGGGCACTTCGACGAGGACGCCGATACTGAAATCCACACTGACGCCAATAGCCTAGGCCTCGGTGCCGTCCTAGTCCAGAGGAAAGGCGGACTTGAACGAGTGATAGCTTACGCTAGCCGGCCGCTGTCAAAAGTCGAAGGCAATTATTCTACAATTGAAAAGGAATGCCTTGCCATCATTTGGGCTACAGCAAAATTCCGCCCTTACCTATATGGCAGGCCACTCAAAGTCGTCAGCAACCATCACGCATTGCGTTGGCTAGCGAATTTAAAGGACCCTTCAGGAGAGCTGGCGCAGTGGAGCCTCAGACTGCAGGAATATGACATCCCTGTAATCTACAAGTCCAGACGAAAACACTCTCATGCTGACTGCCTGTCATGCGTTCCTACTGACCCGCCGCCACAAGATGACTTCCTTGGAAGAATAAGCGCAGAAGACTTCGCTGAACAGCAACGAGCAGACCTGGAGCTAAAAAGCCTCGTCGAGTATTTGGAAGGGAACACCGATATTGTCCTTAGGGCATTTAAGCGAGGATTGTCTGTTCTTGCTTCAAAACAACCTACTCATAAAGAAGAACTTCTCACCAGTCCGCATCAACTACCTTATTGTTGTTCCCTCAGCGCTGCGTCCAGAAGTACTGCAGTCCCTACATGACGATCCGACTTCTGGGCACCTCGGATTCTCCCGGACGCTATCAAGGATACAGGAAAAGTATTACTGGCCGCGCCTGACCCGCCACCCCAAGATGACCAAGACGAGGATGCCTTTTTAGGTACAATAACATATTTACTTGAATCTAAGCTGAGCCCGATTCTAAGCCGGCCCCCTAAAGTCCGAAGCCAACAACAACAACAACAAAATATTACCTCGAATGTAGGCTGAACAAAAAGAGCAAGGACAGCGTTCATGAAATGCAAACAGCATTTATTGAATCTGAACATGCAGAGCTCATTCAACGTCGTCGTCGCTGTGTTCCTTGTCACTGGCACCTTCAAACAGTGCACTATCTTCGGTACTGTCAAGCGCATTAGATATGCTGCACTATTTAAAGGCGTGCACGATCAAGGTACCTGGCACTGTAGTGGCTTCTCCTGCTTGGTGCCATCGTGATAACACCACGCTCCACACCGATACGGCCGACACAACAAAGGTCAAATGGCGACCTCGCTTGTGTACGGTTGGCTACTGGCACGGCTAGTAGCGGCTGCGATACTGACTTTTCTAGATGGCACTAGCTATGCACCATAGTTAGCAGTTTCAATGAAAAACTGGCGTGTTTTTTAAAGTCCTCGAATCTAAGCCAACCCTAGAGTTCGGAATATGATTATTTGAAAAAACTATCGGCCTAGATTTGAATAAATCTGGGCCAGATCGGCCCATTGTGCCAGACGTTAACAGCTTGGATCGAGGACATGGCCGCCGCCCCGCGCATAGGCCACGAGCGCACGCAGCCTGTGGCACTGACGAAGCTGACGTTGGATGTTCCATTGTTTAGCGACCGCGAGGTCGGGAAATCTGTCACTGATTTTCTGAATGATTTAGCCCTTTACAGGACGGTTTCGGGTGTCTCGGAGCTTGACTTGCTCGAAGGAGTACTGCCCGTTGCTCTTCGAGGTACCGTGGCACAGTGGCTGCGCCTGCAGCCTTTGTTCCTGTCCTGGGACCAATTCGTCGTGGCGTACTGAATGGAGTTTCTGCCAGTAGACTACAACTACCACATTCGACATGAGCTGGACGCCCGAACACAACACTCAGATGAGGGTCTGCAAGAATATGTTCGGGCCATGCAGGAACTCTTTCGACGCGCTGATCCCTGCGCCACTGAGTCCGCTAAGGTTGCACATGTTTTGCGAAAGTGCCACCCTTGCTTCTGGCCTTATCTCTTTGGCCATTCATTTTCCTGCCTTGAGGAACTTGCGGGCTTCCTGCAGCGAATCACAGAGACGCTCGTTTGGGAGCAACACTACGCTCCGTCACCACCTGCCGACGTTGCTCTCGAGCCAGCCTGTACCTGGAGGGAGACAAATACTGGGACAGTACTGTCGTACTGTTCCCGGCCACGAACTTCCGTGGTGGGCCCAGATAGAGAACTTGGTTCTCTTGGCCCCATTGCCGGAAACTCTCCACGATGGCGGGGGCCCTGCACGACTAGGGATGCCCGTGATGACTTCCCCCCGCTACCACCCCGGTCCACTCCCTCAGACCGGCAACGAAATCCTCTGAACACTGGAGGTTCCTCTCATGTCTCTTATAGGCAGCAGGCACCGAGAGGGTACAGGGAAGATACATACCAGGCTGGCTCATGCTAAAGTTGTGGTCAGAGTGGGCACTACCGGCATGAGTGTCCAATGACACACTCGACTCGGTGTGTTTCCACCCAGGGAAACGGCTATGGCCCGCAGTGGTAACAAATGAATGTTTAATGTTTGGTGGCGCAAGGGCCAGGTATGGCCAAAGAGCGCCATGCGTGTAGTAATGAGTTCGCAGTGTGTTTATGAGTTCTATGAAGTTTCTGTGACGTAGCTGTAAAGGGGCCTTAAAAATAGTCGATCTAAAGTGTATAAAACGTATGTGTAATAAGAATTTGGCAATGAGAAATGAGGTGTACTATGAGCATTAATCATGCATTGCGAAAGAATGATACCATATACAAAATATGTCAGATGCTAAAATTCACTAGAGCACTACTGCCTCGTTAGAGCCCTTGAAACACAAGGGCTTGGAGGCATGTGCTATATGAAACAATTATCACAGTGCCATCCTCTGGAAAGAGGATGCACTACGAATTTATTGGGCTTATAACATGTAGGACAACATTATTAAAAAAAAAACGACGACTGCTTTTGTGCTAAAAAGTGGTTCCTTCCCAAGAAACATAGCCGGGTGAAGAGGACTGCAATAACGGTATGCAAGAGGAAAATGTTTCTTTCTCTCAGCTTCGGCTTCCCGACACTCCAGGAGGACGTGGAGAACGGTCAGCCTCTTACCACATCTACCACAGGTTGGAGGTTCATTTCCAGTAAGTAGAAAATTATGGATCCCAAATGTGTGTCCTATTCTGAGACGACAGAATAGGACATCTGTTCACCGTGATTTTGTTGTGGAGGGCCAAAAACCTAACCGTGGCTTCATCACATGCAGTTTATTATTTATTTCTGCGTCCCACGGGCATTGCCAGTGGTTTCGCAGTTTCTTTCATAAGGAAGGCTTCAGATCTGTGACAAGGACAGCAGCGGTAGGATTAACAGCATGTGATGCAATCGATGTGGCCATCTGGTCCACCAGAATGTTACCCTCGATTCCCCTATGGCCAGGTACGCAGCATATAATGATATACTGGTTAGATAGACAAGCTTTACCAAGGTAGGAATAGAGTTCAGTAAGTACTAGATTTTTGTGCTTGCATAGTGACATCACTGCCTTCGCGACGCTTAGGGAGACTGTATATATAATATTGCTACGGAACAATATGTGCGATCACGAAAAGGCGAGCAGTGCGAAGACGACGACGACGATGAGAAGCTAGCGCGGGCTGTTGCCTCTTGGCCAAGAGCAGCGTATTTTCTTGTAAATATACTTGTACATAGCTTTTCGTCTGCGTCTTCCTACGTAACATATCTGGTGGAGGTGGACGTTCCCTGTACCTCGTCACGGAGCTTCGCAGTGGACGGTACGTCGACCCTTCCTTCATGGCTCCCGGCGACGACAACCGGACTCCCCCGGCTCCGACACCTGCTGCCACTTCGACGACCTACATCACTCTCCCCGCTCCCCGTGATCCTGGCGTATTCTCGGGCAAAGATGGGGAAGACGTCGATGACTGGATCAGCCTGTATGAACACGTCAGCCGCAATAACCGGTGGGACCCTACTATTATGCTCGCCAACGTAGTCTTTTACCTCGGTGGCACACCTAGAGTTTGGTATCGCACACACGAAGATGAGCTCACCAGTTGGGATTCACTTAAGACACAGCTTCGGGACTTGTTCGGCAACCCCTACGGTCACCAACTTGCCGCGCAGAAGGCGCTTTCCGGCCGTGTGCAGACGTCAACAGAGCCCTATGTCACGTACATTCAGGACGACTTGGCTCTGTGCCGCAAAGTTGACACCCACATGACTGAGTCCGACAAGGTTGCCCACATCCTCAAAGGCATTGCCGATGACGCCTTCAACTTGCTCGTTTGCAACAACGTAGCGACGGTGGATGCTGTTATAGAAGAGTGCCGCCGCCTGGAACTCGCTAAAAGCCGACGTATTGACCAGCAGTTTGCCCGTCTGCCCAACACCCCAGCGACATCTTCCTGTGCCGACACTCCTCGTCCCAACAACACTGCCGATGTTACCAGGATCGTCTGGCGTGAGATCGAGGCCGCCTATCCGGCTGCCTTCGACTCCAGTCCCACCAACACATCTGCAGTCACGGTCTCACTGATCCAGGCAGTTGTCCGCCAAGAGTTCGAAAACATGGGTCTTCACACCATCTGCTCGGCCCATCGTCCTGATACCCGCCCGGCTCCTTCGATTCCGCCCCGTCCCGCATCTTCTTACCCACCATGTTTCCGCAACCCATCTGAATGGCGCACTGCTGACGACAAGCCCATTTGTTTCCACTGCCATCGAATCGGGCACATTTCTCGGCACTGTCGCAGTCGCTGGAGTTCCCCGACCCGGTCTACTTATACCGCCTACTCTCGCCCCCCAGGTGGCCCTTCTCGTCCCTATGCCACACGCTCCGATAACGCCGCCGCTGATTCTCCTGCACCGAACCGCTCCTATTCTCGTTCGTCTTCGCCCCAACAACGACAATCTCGCTCTCCCCAGCCCCGTCGCTCCTATTCGCCGACTCCCTTCGGACGCCGCTCCCAGCCGGAAAACTAGACGATGCAGCGCCTCGAGGTGACGCTGCATTGCTCCCTACGCCGCCAAATCCTCTACTGACTTTGCCTACTCATCTGAACCTTCTTGACGTGCAAGTCGACGGTGTTTCTGTGTCTGCACTCATAGACACTGGGGCGCATTTGTCCGTAATGAGCGCTGACCTTCGTAAGCGGCTCAAGAAAATTATCACGCCCGCCACGACGCCTGTTGTCCGTGTCGCCGATGGCGGAACGGCCCCCGTGATTGGTATGTGTACCGCCCGCGTCTCCTTCGCCGATTGCTCAACAATCGTGCTATTCACAGTCATCGCCCACTGTCCCCATGACATCATCCTCGGCTTAGACTTCCTCTCCGCACATTCTGCTCTTATCGATTGTTCTGCCAGTACTCTCCGCCTTGACCTGCCTGTTCTGGATCCTGCAGAACCACACCCCAGTCGCCTCAGTTCCGTCGACTTCGTTCGCTTGCCACCTTCTGCACTGACCTACGTTGACCTAGTGTCTTCCCCACCAGTCCCAGACGGTCACTACATCGCGGCTCCTATGCAAGACGTCCTACTTACACACGGGATCACAGTACCTCATACAGTTTTATCTATCACGGCGAATTGCGTCTGCCTGCCAGTGGTCAATTTTGGCTTGACGACACAAGTGCTGCCACGCGGGATGTCTCTGGCCCAGTTTTGCTCATTCGAGTAGCATAACTCTGTAGCATCTATTGCAGTAGGCGACAATTCAGCTGATCCTCCTCTACCATCGGAGTCGGCACCTTGTACCATCGCCGACTTACAGAAAATGATTGCGCCCGACATGCCGTCCGAGCACGCTCGTGAGCTCTACCGCTTTCTGTTTTCCTACCACGATATTTTTTACTTTAACGATCGTCCTTTGGCCCAAACTACAGCTGTCAAACATCGCATTAATACCGGCGATGCCCCTCCTATTCATCGCCGCCCGTATCGAGTGTCACCAGCTGAGCGTCAAGTTATTCACGCAGAAGTTCGCAAAATACTTGCCAAGAACATTATTGAACCATCATATAGTCCATGGGCGTCACCTGTTGTACTGGTCAAAAAGAAGGATGGCTCATGGCGCTTTTGCGTGGACTATCGGCACCTTAACAGGGTTACCAAAAAGGACGTGTATCCCCTACCTCGGATTGATGACGCCCTTGACTGCCTCCACGGTGCTCGCTATTTCTCCTCTATTGACCTTCGCTCCGGCTACTGGCAGATTGCCGTGGACGATCTCGACCGCGAGAAGACTGCTTTTGTAACACCCGACGGTCTTTATCAATTCAAAGTGATGCCGTTCGGTCTATGTAATGCCCCTGCCACTTTTGAACGCATGATGGACTCCCTTCTTCACGGTTTCAAATGGTCCACGTGCCTGTGCTACTTGGATGACGTTATCATATTCTCCCCAACATTCGCTACGCACCTCGAGCGCCTCTCAGCAGTCCTGGACGTTTTTCGTCGAGCCGGTCTGCAACTCAACGCATCGAAGTGTCAATTCGGCCGTCGCCAGATTACCGTCCTTGGACATCTCGTTGACGCGAACGGAGTGCAACCGGACCTAGGCAAGATCCATGCTGTTGCGCACTTCCCTGTTCCGAAGTGTGTCAAGGATGTGCGCAGCTTCATCGGCCTTTGTTCATACTTCCGCCATTTCGTGAGAAATTTCGCCGCCATAGCACGACCACTAACCGAGCTTTTGAAAAAAGACGCCCCTTTCCAGTGGGGCGATAACGAGGCCTCTGCATTCTCACATCTAATCGACATTCTCACAACGCCTCCCGTTCTGGCCCATTTCGATCCTTCTGCGCCTACTGAAGTCCGTACTGATGCGAGCGGTCACGGAATTGGCGCAGTACTGGCAAAACGCCAGCATGGCCACGACCTTGTTATCGCTTACGCCAGCAGGCTTCTCTCACCCGCGGAGCGCAACTATTCCATCACTGAGCGTGAGTGTCTGGCCCTAGTTTGGGCGGTTGCGAAATTCCGCTCATACTCATATGGCCAACCCTTTTCCGTTGTCACAGACCATCACGCGCTTTGCTGGTTATGCTCACTGAAAGATCCTACAGGAAGACTTGGTCGCTGGGCCTTACGCCTCCAAGAATATTCGTATACTGTCACCTATAAATCTGGCCATCTACACAAGGACGCTGACTGTCTGTCTCGCTACCCGGTCGACGAGCCTGACGACGCCGACAGTAGTAGCGCCAACGGCATTTTCTCTGTGTCTGCCTTCGCTAACATCGCCGATGAGCAGTACCGAGACCTATCGCTGCGAGCACTTATCGAGCGTCTGCGCTCAAGACCTACCGACGCATCCGTTCGCCGATATGTCCTCCAGGGCGGCATTCTGTATCGAAGGAACTTCCTCCCTGACGGCTCTGATCTTCTTCTTGTCGTGCCAAAACAGCTACGACAGACTGTGCTCTTTGAGATGCATGACGCACCCACTGCAGGACATCTTGGGGTAACCCGCACGTACGACCGCGTCCGCCGCAGCTTCTATTGGCCTGGTCTCGCTCGCTCCGTTCGACGCTATGTTGCTGCCTGTGATCCCTGCCAGCGTCGGAAAACACCTCAGGTGCTACCTGCCGGTCATCTCCAGCCGATCACCGTCCCTGTAGAACCGTTCTTTCGTGTTGGATTAGACCTGCTCGGTCCCTTTCCCACGTCATCCTCTGGGAACAAATGGGTAGCCGTCGCGACTGATTACGCCATCCGATACGCTATCACTCGGGCTCTCCCTACCAGTTGCGCCACTGACGTCACGGACTTTCTCTTGCGTGACATCATCTTGCTTCATGGCGCCCCGCGACAGCTGCTTACTGACCGTGGTCGAAACTTCCTCTCGAAAGTTATCGCTGACATTGTGCGTTCCTGCTCCATTCAACACAAACTGACTACCTCATACCATCCTCAAACCAATGTCCTGACAGAGCGGTTAAACCGTACTCTTACCGATATGCTGTCCAAGTACGTTTCCAAAGACCACCACAACTGGGCCCTTCCTTACGTAACATTTGCGTACAATTCTTCCCGGCACGACACCGCCGGATTTTCTCCATTTTATCTACTGTACGGTCGCGAACCTACCTTGCCCCTAGACACGGCACTTCCTCCTGCTGCGATCTCAACAAGCGAGTATGCGCGCGACGCCATCGCCCTCACCGACCATGCATGCCAGCTTGTCCGTGCTCGACTGACGGCCTCACAAGCCACTCAGCAGTGTCATTACAACGCCCGCCATCGTGACATACAGTTTTCGCCTGGTGCGCTCGTGCTCCTGTGGTCACCCTCCCGTCACGTCGGACTTTCAGAGAAGCTCCTTTGGCGATACACAGGGCCCTACCACGTACTGCGCCAGGTGACGCCTGTGACTTACGAAATTGCTCCTGTGGGTTCAACCTCGTCCTCTCTTCTGCCATCAAGTGATGTCGTGCATGTCAGTAGGCTCAAGGCCTACTACACTGCTTCCGAGTCCGATCTTGAGTCGCTCCGGGACGGCGCTTTTGCAGCCGGGGGTAGTGCTATGAACAATATGTGCGATCACGAAAAGGCGAGCAGTGCGAAGACGACGACGACGATGAGAAGCTAGCGCGGGCTGTTGCCTCTTGGCCAAGAGCAGCGTATTTTCTTGTAAATATACTTGTACATAGCTTTTCGTCTGCGCCTTCCTACGTAACAATATGTACTTTGCGTAGGAGTACACATGCAGAAGCTCCGTCCCTGTAGCCTTCCCTTCAATGCTAAGAAAAGTTGTCCACAAGTATAGCCAAGAACACAATACATTTTGTGAACTTGTTACTAGCATTTCCTCAGTAGCAAACTATAACATGGTGTCCCTGCATTTTTTTCTTTTCCCTTATGAGCCAGTGGTGAGTGTAATAACATGTATGAAAAAGAAGAAAGAAAGGCTCTCTAAAAGGGCCAGCTGTCACATATATTACTATACAGCACCATTTTCAAATAAAACTACGATAAAAGTTGTCCAGAGTGTGGTCTCTCTCATAATGAACTCATTTATTATATGCCACTGCATTCATTGCAAGCATGCACAAACTAAATCTAGCAATGGTTCTGTTATGACTGGCAGATGACTGCCAGATGGGAATAGTGGAGCAGGTGTTGAAGCAGGCAGGTTTAGCTAGGCCAGTCTCAGCCCCTCATTCTGACATGTAAAGTTGTCATCACACATTGAAGCCATGTGCCAGATCTCCTTCCAAATTATTTTGTTGCCTTCTAAGAACACTGAGTGCTGTAACACAATGGTGTGGAAGTCATGTTATCTTAGTTCTAAACTGTAAGTCACAAACACAAGGTGCTGAAGAATTTGTCTAAAAAATGGAGAGTTAGTTGTATGTAACAAGGGGCCACGTGCTGCTGTCCTTGGCAACAATCACATTTGTAAAATTCACCCCCAAGCACGCATAATCTTTGAGAACAATTAAACCTTTTCTGAACAATTTTTAACACATTTGGCAACGCACAACACCAATTTAACTTGCCCATTACCCAAAGGTGGCCAGAAGTGCAGCCAGGCAACCTAAGTATGTTACCAAATGGCTTGCTCAGCTGCTTGCAGTTGTGCAGTACCTGTATATTCCTTCATTCTGATATTTTAATGATTCTGAGTGAATGACAACAAAAGCCTCTTTTTTTTTTTTTAAGAAAAATAGCCACTTTTTTCATCACTACTGTCCTAAAGCTTCAATTCAAAAAGCAGTAGAGACCAAGTGAACAACAAATGGAGTCGCCGTGGCTTGTCCTAGCCTTGATGTGTAAACTCGTCACTGCCACAATAGATGGCATTATTTCATATTAGTCGACAAGCCAGCAAACAGAGATGACTTTAGTTCAAGTTCACCCAACAGGGGTTCATAGTGTAGAGAAAGAAACTTACAGATGCAGACACCAATGATGATTCCAATTGCTGAATCAGACATGTAACAGGAATAGCCGTGCTTGACAAACAGTGGTTTGTAACAATAGGTTGGCTGAGTGCTCCCAACAGGACAAATAGCATCATCAGGACAAGGAAGTGGTCCACAATGTGTGCACTGCAAGGAATTAATCAGACAACAAATAAGGGATGTACCATGGCAGCCTTAGCCTGACCTGTCTTTTAAAACCTTCACATGCAGATATTAATGATGAGGACATAGCAAAGACTTACTGCTCAAAGATTGCACAATTGGCTATATGATGAAGAGCACTAAAACCCGCCATGGTTGCTTAGTGGCTTTGGTGTTGCGCTGCTAAGCATGAGGTTGCGGGATCAAATCCCGGCCACGGCGGCCACATTTTGATGGGGCGAAATTCACAAACACCTGTGCACTTAGATTTAGGTACACATTAAAAAACCTGAGGTGGTCAAAATTAATCCAGACTATCGCGTGCCTCATAAGCTTTTGGCACGTAAAACCCCATACTTTAATTAAATTAATTTTCACCAACAACACTAAATATTGTTCAAATGAAGCGAAGGAAGGGTGAACTTTGTTAAGCCACACAGTGAACGCATGGATGTACATATGCATACACATACACACACAAACATTCAATAAGAGTAGCAACCTCGTCAGTATAAGTAAGAAATACACAACTCATCAGTGTTGTAACTACTGAGAGGCATAGCCAGCAGGGATGCCTAGTGCATTCTCCAACAACCACAGGTTGGCAGAATGAGTGGATACTCACTCATACTCAGTCAGCAATATTTTTGCAGGCTATGTATTCACTCACACTCGTCAGTACTCGCTCACGTTCCTACTCGCACCCACGCATACTTGTCAGCACTTACTTGTGTTCATAGTTGCTTCCATTAACACTTACTGGTGCGCACTCACACTCGTACTAGTGTCAACCAACATTTGCCGACAGTCACTCATGTTCATACCCATGTCCATTCCAACTCACCGTCACTGACATTCATTCGTACTCTTGTTAACCGGCACTAACTCCTGTTCATACTCACATCCACTTAAACTCACTGGCATTCACTGCTGTTCATAATCACGTCAACTCACACCCTTCGTCACTAATTAATGCTCTATCTCATGCTTGCGAAATGAGTGTGGCAAGAGTACAAGTCCTATGCCAACAACACTGATCAACACCTGGTTTTTTCCAACATTGTTCCAACCATCAAAGCCAGCCTGAAACTGACATTTAGAGCACCATTAGGGATGACATCTTTGGGCACAAACAGTGTTCTAGGAGAAAAAAAACGAGCATGAAAAAGCACATTCTAGGCAATAAATCTGAAAAAAAGAGGCATAAATCATCATAAATCATCAAATGACAACTGATTTTATAATAAAATCTACATAATATATTATGAGGTAAGGAAACTGAACATACTGATACATGAAGTGAAAGAGGCACCAAACTTAAAAGGCAGGCCTTCACAAGCAGTCCCACAGCACAACTGGAAATATGAAGGAGCATAATACAGTCTACCAACTTATTTCAGACAATTTGTTTGTGTCACAATACTCTTAAGCAGAACATAAACTAGCACTTGATTTGAGAACCACAATCTTTAGCTCATGACATTGTATGCAGCACAACAGAAATGAAAATAAATAAAATGTTTTAAGGTCTTTAACCCTTTCAGTGTCTGTTTTTTTTTTTTTCAGAAGTGATAAACCCCAGCATCAAGTTTTTTCTTGGTTATTGTAAAACAAACACAACGGTTTACTTTTGGTTTTGTAAAATGGAAAAAATGACACGGACAATGGCAAATGCACCCTTGGTATGATCCTCACATTCCTATCTCCTACCTAGTTCATTTTGATGCACGCATGGAAACGTACCAGTACATCAGTGACACTTAAAGGTTTAAAGTGCTCTTATAGTAGTGATGCTTACAAACTCCTAATGTTGGATCATTATAACCATACAGTGTGGTAACCCAAGCAATTTTACAGACTATCTACTAACGCCTTTAAGAATGCGTTCTTGCCTATTGCTATAGTGGAATGGAATAAACTACCTGCATAGGTCATCCTCGAACGTGATCACGTAAACTTTCGTGATTTATTATCCACACAACCTATATAATTCTTGTATTATTACCTACAGTTCACCCTGCTTTGTTTGTTTCAATCATGCCTTGTTTTTCCATTTTGCTTCACTGTACCAAGCGTTCTTGAATTGTGTTTCGCTCCGCCATGTGCATGCTACGTAACATTCTTTTTCTATTATGTCTTAGTGATCCCTCTTTGACCATGTGTATCCTGTTGTTTTTTAACTGCTTTTTATTCCCTGAATGACTTCTCACATTTTTTGCCCCTTTGTTTTACTGACCAATTTTAGTGTATTCTGTAAATGTACTCCCCTCCCCACCCCCCCTTATGCAATACCTCAAGCAGGGGCCTTCATGCCCCGTAGAAAATTTTGATTATACACTAGAAGTTGTTATGTGTCCTCTAGGGAGCAAAAATTTTTTAAATTGGCTCGATATAAGTATTTCAGTGCTGCGAATCCATGATTTCAGGAGGCGAGCTCCACTGCCAAGCAAGACGCTCTGTCCATTTGCCCCATCTAGCCTCCACAAGCGAAATTCTTTCCCTGCATTCTCTCATACCAGACCTCGAGGATCCCATAATGCATACGTCATGGGCCCCGCCTTCATTTTTTTTTCTTCACGCTTTTTTGCGGCGCGGCGCACTTCCACTGACGATGTCGCACGCGAGCTGTTGCGATTGTCTCGTTTCACGCAGCGCACGATTTTGCATGCCGTGCACAAGGGCACCTGACTAGCGATATAAGTCAGCGCTACATGAATACTGAGGCAGACACAAGCAGATCACAGGGCATGATTCCACGCTGAAGCACGGAAGAAAATCGCATAGTTTCAGTGTCTGCGCGTGCGACTGCACGAAATGGGAACAAGCAGACGAAACCGAAGTACATCTCTCTTGCTGCGGTGCGAAGTAAAACAAAAACGTGCAGTTTGTATGTTTTATTATTACACTAAGCTTTAATTCATCGATTCAAGCAATGTATTACACAAAGAAAAGATGTTGCCTTGAATAATTCTCGAAGTCACGTGTCACCATGAGCGACATAACAGTTCAAACACATGTACGTAGGCGCACTAGCATGTGCATGTCATCCTCCCCCTTTGAGCGCAGTGGCCGCAAGGAGAAGGGAAAACGGCATTCGATTTGAAATTTCAGATCTTTCCGCGGTGCGTAGAGATGTAATACTTTGCAGACACGATCGTTATCGTGCAACGTATGCTGTGCGCTTGTCAGCTCAAAATGGCCAGACTTGGTGAGGGGCCCTTTAAGGGAATAATAAATTAAGATGCTGCTGCTGCTGATGATGATTACCAAGAATAAACAATGTCGTAGAGAAAGACAGACACCAAGTCATTTATTGTTTCTACAAGTGGACTGCACTGTATTAGTGGAATTTTATTCGTCATGTACCTGTGACACCTCTTCTACCATACTACAAGTCTGCCTAGGCAGAGATGATGATTCACTAATTCTGGTAGGAAGGCCCGAGATACCAGCTTCCTACTTTTTCCTGGGAAACTTTTGTTTAAGCTTGCTCCAGACAGACTGTGCATTCACAAACATTCTCAGTGGCTTTTCATACTCTCTAAACATCAGTGTGAATGTTTTATGTTTGCACAGTGCAAAACCGCAATAAAGCCTTCAGTGTTCTTAAAGGGTTCCTCATCAAGTTTTAGACAACATCATGGCTGTTGCCTTTCGCTTCACGTGCACTGCCTGCAGTGCATAAATAGCAAGCAGCAACATAGTGAAATGTAGAGCGAGCAAACTGCCACAGGAAACACACTATGAAGCAAGAAAACAAGGAAAACAGAAAAAAAAATGGGCAGAAATTGTCAAAGGATGATAGCCAAGGTCAAGAGAGCAAGTATTTTGGCGTTGTCAAAACACAACTCCTGGCCGAGGCTTTTCTTGCTCGCTCAATGCTGTGCAAAATATTGGAGCCCTGAACTTCCAGATCTGTGCGGTTTCATTTCTTACGACCAAAACCTAGCATGTGTAGAACTCCTAGGAGGCCAGCAATCAAACCTCAAGTGAAAAAAATCAAATGCACTTGTAATGACATATTTCTAAGAGTAGCTGAGCCAGAACCAAAGCTCTGTTATCAAATAAGAGTAGTATTCATAAAATTGGGCTTGCATCTAAAAAAATTGGATGTAATCGTAATATAACGGTGCTGCACTATATAATTGATGCCTTTTCTAAGTCTAGAGTGGGGGAATATATTTCTTCAACTCGCTGGTTTTCAAAAATGCACTACAGGCTTTCTTCACAATTTTTTTGCTGCATTCAAGCTGATACTCACGAGTACTAGAAATGCTCTTCTTTGTAGCTTGCTACTCAATTATGTTTTTTTATGTTTCATTATATTAATCAACACAATAGTATTATGACTGATGATTGCTGAGCCCAGACTTAACAAGCTATGTTTTACCTGCGAGTACACGCCTGATAGGGCTGGTAGCTAAAAGCTTGAGAGATAAAGGTACTGATGATGATATAAATGTACTAGCATGAAGTGAAAGCTTTGCCATTCTAGCAAAATTGTGCAGCAATGTAGAGTCCCAATTTACATAGCTCAAACATGGAAATCCGACATAATAAAACAGTTTTGTTCCAAAACCACACACACAAGAAAGGAGACAACACAAAACGCCCATGTTGTCTCCTTTCTTGTGTGTGTGGTTTAGGCGCAAAACTCGTTTATTATGTCAGATAACCAACTAGCCCAGCAGTTCACTCTTTCAAACATGGAAAATTTCAGGTTAATCATAAAGAATGAAACAATTTACATAACAACTTCCCATTACACTTGCAACAGCTGCTTACTAGCAATATTGAACATGCTGGCATGCAAGAACCACAGTCATGTATGTTCTGGTCCCAAAAACGAAACACCGCTCATGTTGCTTACCGAGCAGTAGAAGCCAGCAGGACAGACCGTGCATTCAGTGGAGCCTTTCAGCAAGGTGTAGCTGCCTTGAGAACAGGCACTGCATGTGCCAGATCCAAGAAAAGGCTTGTAGAAACCTGTGAGGTATTGTGCCCATTTCAGCAAAGAAATTTGTGATGATTGATTGATGTGGGTTCACCATTCCAGTGTTACACAGGGGCAGTGAGAGACTGTGTGGAAAGTTCTGAACTGTTTTTGAATGCTTGGGACATGCAACTGAAGCTCATTACAAGAGCGTTTTTGCATTCTGCTCCTACCTGAATGCCATTATTGTGGCCAGGAATCAAACCTGCAACCTTGCGCTCGGAAGCACAACACCATAGCCAATGAGCTATAGGCTAATTTATGATGTTGTAAATGATCACTCTTGGCACATTTGTGGGAAGAATTGCAGGAAGAATAACTTCCCGCAATTATGTGCCTATGAGCAACTCTATGCTCTAGAGTTATCTGCAGTCTCTATTCACTATGGTGCTAAGCACAGGTTCAAAAACATAGAAAAAAAAATTATTGGGACTGTAAAATAACTGGCACAGCAAGAGGTTCAGACTGCCATAAATGCAAAAGCAGGGCATCTAAACTTAAACTATAAAAATGTATGCAAAACTCTTATTCAAGATCACTGCAAAGAATCGCAAAAGCTTAGGGTTGGATGTGGCTAAGACAAGCAAAAGCTTGTTCGGAATGGAAGAAATTCTGTGTTAAAAGTTATGTCTATTCAGAAAGTTTACTAAATCATTTTACATTTTAGTAACATAATTTTTCATGTTCCCAGAACACATACTTTGGTAACATTTCATGAACAAGCATAGTAAAACTTCAGCAGAAACTCTGGAGAGGATCTTGCGATTGCAGGCAATCAATTGTCGCATTGTGCAGTGATGACAGCAAAGCTTGGCCAAGAACAGCTACATACAGTTAACCTATGGACAACTGCACACACTTACAATGACACACCAAGATTTATACTGAAAAATAAGACTGACCAATTTCGAAAACTACAAACTGTGCCTGCTACCTTCAGTTGATGCAAGGCTCGTGATCCATACCTCGTGAAGCGTACCGATGTTACATAGCAATCACTGCTTTGTCCACTGCTAGAGTCAATACAAAAAAACACAGCTAGAGTTGGCCATCATTCGGTTCACAAACGCTCATGCACGTTCCTGACAGCTTGTTGCAAGGCATCCCACAGGCACGAACAGAGCCAACTCGGCGTGAGCCTTGAATATTTTTCTGCACAAACAGCATTGCAATACATTTTGCTAGCCAGATCCATGTCTCCCTAGCCTGTCTTTTGAAACACATATGAATCAATTATAAATTATTTGTTTCTTTCATATACAGTCTGCTGATATGTGTGTATTCCCAAAGGCTATAGTCTATAGAAACTAATACAATATTTCTTTGTTACAAATTTAGAATAGGCTGTTTTAAACAGGAGCAAAAAAGAATGCCAAAAAATAACGTTACATTGTGCTGAGCTTTGTTAAAATTAACGATGAATGGAGCGGCAAAATTTTGTAGCTGCATACTTCACTTCCTTATAAATTTCTCAAAATAACTCAGGAGGACGACGACGAAGTGACTGCAAGCCAGGACGCTATTCTTCTAGCTCAGCTATTTTGGCAGATTTCTGTGTATATCACGGGGGAGCCGCCATGGGTTGTGGCCCGGATGCAACTTGACGTCTTCGCACCTCTGCTGGGAATGGCGACGTCAGTGGTCGCTGCGTCTAGGAAGTGCACTGGCCTCCAGAGCGAAACTGACCGCAACGATACCAGTGTTTAGTCGCTCAGCAGTGAAGACTTCTCCGATGACGACTTTCAGTTAGTGAGGAGCTGCAAGGCGAAACGAAGAAACACCAGGACCTACCTGTCTTCAAGCACGTCGACTGTAGGAGCAACTCAGAATCCTTCAGTCAGTACGATTCTATTTGTACCAGAACTTGCTACCGACAACCTGAAGCGACTCAACAGACAGTCTGTCTCTATGCTTCTTGAAGCAGTGACACCAAATCAAGTCGCGGATGTCAGAGTCAACGCACGAAAAAATGTCTTGGCTATTGACACTGTACATGAGACTGTGCTGCAAACTTTGAGCAAACTTACGGAACATGGCGGCAAGAAGGTCCGCTCGTATATTCCACTGGACAGTGACACTACTACTGGTGTCATCTACGACGTTGACGTCTCCATCTCCAGCGCTGACTTGCCTATTCTAGTGAAGCCAGCCGCTAATGGCTTCGCCATAACTCGCACGTCTCGACTCGGCGAATCCCGCTGTATGAAGCTAATTTTCAAGGGCCAATCTCTTCCCTCACACGACGAGGTGGGACACTTTAGACACCCCATACGATCATTTATCCGAAGGCCACTCCAATGCTGCAACTGCATGAGGCTGGGGCACATAAGTGCTGTGTGCGAGAACATGAGAGCTTGCTCGCGCTGCGCAGAGCCCCACGCTGCAGATTCCTGTATAGCCACTGTTCTCAAATGCCCCAATTGCATTGGGTCCCATGATGCTACATCAAAGGACTGTCCCAAAATGAAGAAGGAATGGGAGGTATTCAAGCAGATGGCGAGAGCCCGTTTATCTTGTCAGGAAGCTGTTGTGGCCGTTAGAAAGCGACGCTCCAAACACTGTCAAACTTCAAAGAACACAGATGCCTCCTTGAAGAGCATGCCACAACCGACAACTCCTCCTCCTCTGCCCCCTAGGCCTGGCGGAGTCGAGTTTGAGGTCGCGCCGCACAACACCAATACTGAAGCTTGGCCCATGCTACCAAAGTGGCAGCCACCGCCACAAATGAAACCACAGCCAAAGAAATGGCCGGGGCCACAGCCGATGGCACAGCTGAAGCCACAGTTGAAGCCTCAGCAGGAGCCACAGCCAAAGCCACAACCGAAGCCACGACCGATGCCACAGCCGGAGCCATGACCGATGCCACAGCCGATGCCACTGCCAGTGCCACAGCTGGAACCACAGTCACATCAACGGATACAGCGCACTGCAGTAGAGTCTACAGTGCCGACTCCCGATAAATTGTCCAAAGAAGACCAGCAAGTGGTTGTGATGCTTCGGTCCCTCATAAATACCCTTTGTGTACTTTTCAGCAAGTTGCATACTCCGTCAGTGCGAAGTGCAGTGCAAGTACTGGATGCTCTTAATCCAGTGCTTGCAACTCTCGAGTAAGCCCCATAGCTCACCCACAGCCTCCTATTTGCGCAACGACCACTGGCCCTTTGGTCGTCCCAGATGTGATCAACGCAGATCACCACCTATGTAACTCCACTTCGGTGTCACGGTGCTTCACTGCACCCAGTCATCACTTCCTTCCTCTTTCTTTCTTTCTATTCCCCCTTTCCCTCATCCCCAGTGTAGGGTAGCAAACCAGACGCTTGTCTGGTTGACCTACCTGCCTTTCCTCTCCTTGCTCTCTCTCTCTCTCTCTCTCTCTCTCTCTCTCTCTCTCTCTCTCTCAAAATAGCTCAAATGAAAACAAGGACATAAAGCTTAGCGACCACTTCTATGAAACAATGCGTGCTGAATATAACATGTTTTACACCTACTTGGACAGCTGGGATACCAGATAGTCATTTCTGAAGGTGCATCGGTTGCGTAAAAGTAGAAACAAGAAACATTTTTCAGAAGGTCTAATTTGAGATGATGACACAAACTAGCTATCACTAATCATGGTCATACAGGAGATGTCATAGTGCACATTTGCAGTAAATATTCACAGATGTGCGTGGGCAAATGTAAGTCATCTTCATTTGTAGAAATACCACTCCCCGGTGCTGAAGAAGTTGAGCGGCAAAGCATTTTCCACCTCTTACCCATCCTTCCTTTCATTTAATGCTGGCTTTGTTTAAATTGTTTTACCTCAGTGATGGTTGATTGTGACAAGTGGCCATCACATTGCAATAAAGTTTGAAATTCTCAGGCCCCTTATTAAGCCAACAGCAGCTGCTCTTGAACTGCGTCAAATTGGACATGCTCAAGGGCACATCATCCACAATTATTACAGCCTTGCTTGCTTAAAGAGACATCCCCTGCACTTCATTTGATGCCTGTATCTCCCCACAAGAAGCAAAGCTTTTCAAATGACCAAATTTTACTGCCACATCGCATGCTATCAGTGATAGATCTGTATGTCAGTCAAGAGTTTATTCCTTTACAAAGAGCCAACATGCAGCATGATGCTGTAGTAAGTGATCATTAAGACATGTGCAATTATTATACGTCGATGTCATTGTACATAAGGCAATTCAATGAAGGAGGTATGAAATTGTCTAGAGTTAACTTATTTGTTATCTGGCCTAGCCTAGCATACTTATACATGGAAATACTGATTAATGATCCAATTTTTTTATGTTTGCTACAAGCTTTGTTAAAGAGAGGTTGCATGGCAAATGTAAATGGGGTAGCATCTGTCTAAACTTGCATTGTTGATTTAATCAAATATTGAATCAGCTTCCTTACAGGCACAATATTTGAGGATATTCATATGCCACAACAATAGCATCTGTGCACAATGTAAAGCTTGTAATGCTGAGGATGCAGCTCCTCACAGCTCTTTCCATGCTCAACAGCATGTTCTAGTGCTTTGCAAGCTCAAAGCTGGAACATGGGATTGCAAGAATAGATAAGGGGACATTCAAGTATGACAAACGGTATGTTCACAGTGGTAGTGAGTGCGACGCGCACGGTAACAAAATCTTTTTTTTTTTTCGCAACATTTTTTATAAATGAAGCTTTGTTGCTCAAAGTTGCACTCTTTAGCTGTACACGAGTACAAATCGGCACTGGTAGTAAATGAGACAAGTGAGGCAATGGAACAGTGCCAGATGTAAAAAGTGTCCTCAGCTGACAGAGCAAGCAACTTAGCAGCAAGAAAGCATTTCTGTAATAACACAGCATTGATAGCTGCAGCAAGCGCACTGTGTGGCTGTGCATCTCTCTTAGACTGCTTGCTCACCTTCATGTAGGAACATTTTTTTTTATTTTGTGAGGCTGACAGATGAGACACGGATTAATGCTATGTAGTGTGAATGCCATAGAATGTGTAGTTGGTCACAATGCATTGTACCAATTGCTTCCATACTGACAAAGTGATGGGGGCCACAGGAAGGAAGAATTCAAACGTGATTTATTCTGATTACCCATAGTACCCACAACTGTCACCAGCCACAAACTGTGTGTCAAATGAGAACATTGTAGTATTCTGAAGGAAGTATAAATCAACAGCATTAGAGAATACTTTCCTTGAACAGCTACCAGAAACAGTTAAAAGGGAGCTGTGTTCATTCGCTGCATCCACTTTATAAGGCAATGCAAGGTATTGTAAGCATATTGCTGAACACAGAAAATTGCACAGGTGCAGGTCATGGTATGCCTTCAAAAATGAAGGCGAGTATATCATTTTTTTCCCATTTGCCCCTTTGGGTGCATTGGTTGCTGGACAGCTTTAAGAGGGGAAAGGAACACAATATTCAAAATGTTATCAGCAAAGAAAAACGGCTTTCTTTTTAATGTGGAAACTTGCAGGTAGGTTTAAAAGAAATCTGGAACCTATAGTGGACATCGCCAGTAAACATACAACCCCTTGTTAGTACCACATATCTAGTTACATGGGTGTCAGAATGCGACATCATAATGAGGGGCAGAGAATCGGAGCCACAACTTTGTCCTGAGCAGGAGATGTCACAATCAGCCACTGGGGCAAGTACAGTTGTGTCTCGTTATTATGGCCCTTGTAAATATGACCTACTTGACTTATGGACAACTTCTGCAGACAACAAACTTCTCCAATGTATTTGTACTGCCAGACAGTAGCGAGAAAGGAAAAGCACAAAGCCTGTAGAATCCCATGTATTTTTGTCTCGCTAATCGCCAGTATGCACATGACCTCCTTTAAATAAAGTAAGTCAAAAGGCTTACTCGCAATGACAATTAAACGCCCATGGCATGCCGGTGGCAGCAAGACATGGCACTGTTGGCATAACTACACTGGCCAGCGCCTCTTTCGCTGTGGCAGTCACATAATAGACTCACATGTTTTCTGAAGTGCAAGTGCTTTCTGAGACAAAGACTGTCACTTTTATGTCTTCCAATTCTTCTACGGGCATTTTGGCATGAAAGTCTATGGCGACACAGCAGTTCTTCCTCTTGTTGCTCACTTGGTCAACAAGCTCTTGATCTCTCTATACTGGGTTGGTATAATGTAAAACTATTCCAATCTGTATTATTATTACTTACAGCGCACATTAAAAACACAGATGAAAAAGAGAGACAAAACATGAGCGCTCTTGTTACATCTCTCTTCATCGTCCGTGTTTTTAGTGCATGCTGTAATAATAATGCAGATGTACCGACTCGCCCAGCTAGCTACCGTACTATATTCCAACCTGTTTTTATTCCAAATCCACCATTAGCCCTCCGTGATGGGTCAAAATGGCTTGGGCTCTGCCCACATAGGCATGGCACCTACCTATATCAGCTGGAGCCGAACCATTCTGGCTTATCACGGAGGGCTCATGGCAGATGTGGAATAAAAACAGATTGGAATAGTTTTACCTTATACCAGCCCTGCACTATCCCTCTGTTTGATTCACTTTCTTTGAGTGAAAGCTTCATACTGTCACAGCCCTTAATGGCACATGAGATGCTTCAAACTGCACAGAGATTTTTTTTTCACACAGCAGAGCCCAGAATAATGCACTTCCCGAGTGAGATTTTCTCAAACTTCAATTCCAATTCACAGCACAATACATAAGAAGAAATTCTACAGTCATTTTTTTTTCTCAATGAATGTTCTTAGTTTTCCATCAAGATTCATTATTATGTACGACCCACTTTATAGACAACATTGATCAGGAACCAAAATGTCTATGTTAACCCGACACGACTGTACCCCTTCAACCCGTTAGCATGGTGTATCATATATGCTACACAAAAATGAACTTCAAGCTTAATATAGAATATAGAATTAAAAAAAAGAAAATTCAACATTTTACTCTAAATCTGTGTCACGTCTCACAATAAAACACATAGCAGCCCTATAACATTGGAAATAATTTTTGAGTTACTTTTTTTGTTAAAATGTGTATGGGAACACAACTTGCAAAAGTTTGTGAACAAACAGGATAATCATACACCCTGAATGAGTGCCAACAAAATTCCACAAAAATTACTTTTGCTACTAGCCTAATCTGATGTTTTCAATGAGAGATACATTCTTGTTGTTCTGTGAAGCAAACATTAATTGTTGTTTCATAGATGATATGGCATGCATGGACTGCTGTTTCAAGGACAATAGAAATTTTCAAGTCATGAGTGAGCACATTGGGGGAGGGGTGTGGGGAGCAATTTTTTTACACTAGGTGTGCACTGCTTCTTAGAACTATAATTGCAATGAATATGTCAGAAAATGAAAATTCCAGCAATGTGTATAATAAAACATTGGAACTGCCATGTTCCAAGAGCTAATGAGAAAAGCATCAATAAAAAGCTATTGAATAATGCGGAAGAAAGCATTCTTTTTCTGCCTGCATTAAGTTCCAAAGGACTATGCAAAGCAAAAAATACACATAAGATATGAAGCACACTAAGGGCTTATATTCAGCTATTATATGAACAATCAAGAATAATGTCATCAAAATCAAAGAACATTGTTCCAGTTGGAGCTATAATTAATGCCATACATTTTTTACACCAATGTTTTTAACTTTTTTCAGTAACTCTGATATTTTTGTTTGTTCTTAATGGCAAATAAACATGTATGCAGCAATCGGTTAAAGCTGACAATAGCATGTGGTCCATGCACTAACAGAACATACCTAGGCAATCGCGTCATCAAAAGAAATCTCCGAAACTCAAGGTGTACTGTATGTTTGGCTTTTTAATTGAATTGATGGCAGTATGCAAAAGGCAAATGTACAATTTCGTATGGCTATATTTCGATTATGTCTTTGATTCACTCATGTAGGTGGCATGCCAGCTGCGACGGGCTACATAAATGATGGGCTATTCAAGTGCTGCGTCGTTTCCTTACCTGCTTCACAGGGTGTGCAGTTCTGTGCGCTTCGTTGAGCTGTGGATGTGCCCGGAGGGCAAGGATCGCAAGCTGGACAACCCAGGTCCCTAGAATTGTTGCGTATTTAGATACTGTCTAATAACACCCGATAAATCAATCACTTACTTGCAGAATGTTCCAGTGTTGCATGGCAGACACAGCGTGCCGGAGGCATCGTCCGCTGCTGGTTTCGGACAGTGGCCTCGGATGGGGCAGCAGTTGCATGCTGCAGGCGAAAACAGGAAATCGTTACCTTCAGGTGCCCGGCGCTATATTGTGCCAAAAATAGGCGCTTCTCTATCATGGCTTGTTTCTTTCACCTGAGCTTGCGTGCGTCCCTGGAACACATGCTTCGCATTCTCTCGTGCAGTTCTTTGCACTTGTGCCGCTAACGTGACCAGTAAAAGCTGAAAGTGTGCAAAACAAACACATTTAGCAGGCAACGCTAAGGGGCAATGCGCGATTATCCAGGAGCGAACAATTAAGGCATACGGGCGATCAGCACGGGTACAGTAGCACGGGATGCGCAGGTGAACGTGCACGCGTTTGTGCCTCCTCGCCTTGAACTCACCGAACAGTATAAGAAGTTTGGCAGTTCCAAGCGACAAAATATGCATGGACGGCGCAATCTTGAAATGTGTCGACACCTTCATACTACATTCACGTACGGATACTAGGCGATCAAACAGTTGAAGCACAAGCAGTAAACACGTGAACAATCTTGGCACGGGAGAGGTTCACACGGCGCACTGCAACCTTCATCCTACTTTGACACTCAGAAACGAAACACGGAAACAAATTTCATCTTCTCCTTTTACTGCTGCTGGCTCACAGCAAACCAGCAGCTTTTGTAGTGACGGAGACAAACCTTTCTTGCGTCTGGATCGCACGATGCGGCCGAACGCAAACACCGTCACCCAGTCTAAACACAACTGAAACGCTGATGGAAGTCAGCCAAACGCGCAGGCGACTGAACACTGAACCCACTCAACCACTTGTATGAAACCTGACGCGGCGCGACGATCGCACGCGGAGTACGCGAAGCGCGCTCGCTTAAAATACTGGATTTTAAACGCTTTTGTGCGCATTTTGTTATTTCACAATACCTTTACAACGCAGTATTTAGTACTGCAACAAACCTACTTTAACAAGATACTTCAACTGGAGAATTGTGCGTAGAGAACCTTTAATGAAGCCATGAATTAAGTATAAAACTGCCCAGACAACGCAAAGGCATCCTCAATAAGTATCTAGAATGTAGGCATTAGGACTTCGGTAAATCCTAAAGATGTCCTGCACTAATCCTAAAAGGTTCCTGAGGCCATTGGTCCGCCCGAAGTGATATATACGTCACACAATTTGAGGTCCATTGTAGGATGATGTCGGGAGGTGTTCCAAGGCACTATTTGATGCTGTAATTAGAGCGCAATTCATTATTTACTATTTGGGTTAATATATTATGCATATCGCAAGATAATATGCATATGCAATATACCCTTATTGTAGGGCTCCGTTTCGATAGCTGTGCGCTTTCATGTGCTCTGAAATCTCATAAATTTTGCGTCTTTGTTTCTTGCCACCATTACTAAGTTGGTCGTGACTTCAGTAACGGGGCCCGGCATTTTACATCAGCACTACAGTGACGCGGCCCGGCACTTTAACAACACTGTAGCGACGGGGCCGTCACTATTCGCTATGGTAGTGATTACAGCATCCTTCCTCCGTGGATTACAGTGATGAGGCCCGGTACTTTAACATCTGCACTACAGTGACGGGGCCCGGCACTTTAACATCAGCACTACAGTGACGGGGCCCAGCTCTTTAACCACTGACAAATGAAAGTGACACATATGACAAGAATATGAACACATATATGGACATGTTGAGATAAGAACGGTAATCGAGGTCCCATGACCATGATTGTATATGACAAAGGGTGGAGAATACCATTTTGCGATTTAGCTAAGCTCCGTGTTTGGGACCCTCCTGCATGCACGATACAATTTTATTGTGTATGAATATTTTCTCAGCGATCAGTAATCAAATCTGGATACATCTTGCGTGAAGGTTGGGCTGAAAAGTGGCTTCGTAGCGCGTAGCTCGTGGAGCAAAGTTGAAGATTTTTTTTTAGAATAATAAGACAAGAAAAGAAATGTTACTTAGTGTTTGAAACAGTACAAGTTGTTAGGCTTACATGAGAAAATACTCAAGCACGACAAAAAGTAATTGTGCATGCAGGAGGTCCTCAGACTTGGAACTTTACGAAATCGCAAGAATAGCATATATTCTCCACCTCTTGTTATAAATAAATTTCTCCCAAGAAAACTAGAGCGTTTCCTGCAGAGCTAAGGGTTATTCCTTTGTGTCAACATATTTTCCCATCATATATGAAAATTTTATCGAAAGCAAAAAATGGTCATAAGAGCTTGATTACCGTAATCTGAACACGCCCATATTAGTTAGAGAAAACCTTGCATACTTTCAAAAATTTCACGCATAACAAATCCGACAACACCGCACCTTACTTTTTGGCGTAGATGTGACAGACGCACAGATGCACATAAAGTGCAGACACACGCGTCACACCCAATGGTGTTATAATGGACCCTGTGCCGACATGCACTACATGTCCACAAACTAAGATTACGCTTCTGAGTAATTGTTCCAATGAGCGCGGCCCACCCATCATCGGTGAAATAGTTCCGGTCAATTTAACAACAGCACTGTAGCGACGGGGCCGTCACTATTCATGTCGGTATTGGGGGCGGGGTCGAGGACAGTCGCCATCTGTCGGAAGCGCCTCACTTGCGGCATAACGCGGCGCGCTCCGCATAGGTTTGGTTATCGGCGTTAAATAAATATACTAATCGGAAGCCCCCCTGCACATTTTTGCAAGTACTCTAGAAATGACAGAAGTATTTTTCCTTTAATATAATAATCTTGGACAAACAGAAAGCACAGAATAATTAACAGACCCTATCTCTTTACCTACTACGTACAGTAAGCTGGGACACTGCGCGCGGCCGCCGCGATCAATTCCCCCGAACCGGTATCTTGCGTGAAAGGCAGGCAATCGCTGAGAGAAAACTATGCGAAATATATGTTCTTATAGTGGGCTGTCTGTGTAACCAAATGGAGCATAACAGAATGAAGCTTCAATGCAACGATCGTTCGGGTTCGCGGTGACCGACTGCGCATCTACATGCCTGTCCACGCACTGTTTCGCTTTCGCTGCGAGCGCGTTTTCGCACCGTGCTGTGAGCTTTATGGCGCAGCACATGAGGATTTGACAGTACGCAAGCAACCATTCTTTCATGGACGCTATCAGAGCTGTTCAAAAATAATTTCGTTATAGCTAGGGACTTCGACGCCTACGGCGACTTGTGATGGGCTGTCGCGACGATTCAGTCTTTTTTTTCTTTCTTTTCTTCTAAGGTCTTGGAAGCTTCAATACCATTATTTCTCAAGTTGCATCGCACTGTATGTTTATCGGTCTTCTAAGCGAGCAATTACCTGCTGCTTCATTTTCTTAATCCAGTACAATATTCGTTGTCTGTTGCTACACAAGCATGAACATATTCCATGCCTTTTTTTTTCATATGATTTTTACCGTTCCCTTTCCATTCTGGTGAACTTTCTTTCTTTCTTTATTATCATCATCATAGGTGTTACAGTGCATACGCAAAAGACTGTTAGACCCAATAGCCGCAGGCTAGTGGATGGGTCAGGATGCAGTCAGTCAGTCAGTCAGTCAGTCAGTCAGTCAGTCAGTCAGTCAGTCAGTCACGCACTCACTCACTCACTCACTCACTCACTCACTCACTCACTCACTCACTCACTCACTCACTCACTCACTCACTCACTCACTCACTCACTCAGTCAGTCAGTCAGTCAGTCAGTCAGTCGGTCAGTCGGTCGGTCGGTCAGTTTTTATTTGCAGGAAAATCACATCATCCTGCGGGTGGCAGAGACTAAAGGCATGATTGCCTGACGAGGTCTCTGCCCCCGTAACAAAAGGAGCAGTCTACAGCAGTACAGCAGAGAGCTGGTAAAAAAAAGAGAAGCGGCGTTACAAATAGTACACGCATACATCCTACATCATACATACATCATACATCCTATACAATATGGCTTTACTTAAGCACTATGGACAGTTTCTTCTTAAAAATCACATTGAAGATTCACTCATATCACAAAAACACTTAAAAGGAAGTCAACAATTGAAACGGAAATTTACATTTATCATTGTTGCTTAACAATTTCAACGGAAAACAAAATCACCCGAAAACAAAATTGACCGCAGTTCACGTTTGAATGTTTTTCTGAGTAGGCGATAATCCATAATAGAAGCACAGGTATTTGACATGTCTATTACCTGATATTCCAGACCTTGCTTCCCATAATTTGTTCTGACTTTTTTATTTCTGCGTTTGGGGTTACGGATATCATATTGCGTCAAGACAGGTGTGTAAATACTGTGGAGTTTCTTTTTATATATTCGCTATGCCAGTGTCCATAAATAGACTTTATTTGCAGGTAAAACATCAAATCTGGGAAAAAGTGGTTGCGTCGGCAACAAACTATTAGGGCCGGTGTGGTTCACAAAAATCCGGAGGACACGTTTTTGCAGCAGTTGGAGCCTATCATAGTTCCCTTTTGTCGTTGTCCCCCAGACCAGAATGCCATACAAAAGTTTAGATTAGAACAGGGAGTAATATAGTGATTGCTTTAGCCAAAGAGGTAGAAGAGGAGCTATTTTTCTAATACATGCAACAGACATCGCGAGTTAGGAGAGCAGATAATTGACATGAGGGGTCTAAGACAACTCTTCACTAAACCCTACCCCAAGGAACTTTTGCACACATACTTGTTCTAAGTTATGTCCTCTGTACTGTAAGTTAATCATTTTTTATGCTTATTGATTGGCTTAAATATCATGTACTTTGTTTTTACTGCAATCAACTGAAGTTTGTTTTGTTGCAACCATGTGGATAAATCATTTAAATACAAATTGGCAATGTCATGCAGCGTTCTACCTGTAAAGAGTAAACTAGTGTCGTCTGCAAACATGGTTATTGTGGGTGTTCTTTGTAGTTCCGTAATGTCATTCACATATAAGAGGAAAAGTAACGGGCCTAATATCGAACCTTGCGGGACACCTAGTTTAATGTCAAGCTGTTTTGAAGAACTAGTCTATTTTAACAAACTGACGCCGAAACGATAAGTCGCTCTTGATAAGGTCCAATGTGATACCTCGAATTCCATAGCAATCTAATTTTATAGCTAAGATTTCGTGGTCAACGGAATCAAAAGCTTTGCGCAGATCGAGAAATATTCCTAAGGTGAAGAGCTGATCTTCAAAATTTCTTATTATTTGCTGCTTGACGGCAAGAAGAGCGTCCTGAGTTGTCTTATTTTTCTGAAAACCATACTGTGAGGGTGATATTATATGATACTTGGTTAGATATTTTGACAGCCTGTTATTTATTGACAATTCGCAAATCTTTAAAAATTAAATTATGGGGTTTTACGTGCCAAAACCACTTTCTGATTATGAGGCACGCCGTAGTGGAGGACTCCGGAAATTTCGACCACCTTTGGTTCTTTAACGTGCACCTAAATCTAAGTACACGGGTGTTTTCGCATTTCGCCCCCATCGATTCGTAAATCTTTGAAAACACCGGTAGCCCTGAGATTGGCTGGTAATTCGTAATATCGTCAATTCTACCTCCTTCGTGTATTGAAATTACTTTGGCCAGTTTTAATTTATCTGGGAAGACTCCAGTAGAAAACGTGAGACTAATGAGATAGGCTAGGACAGGGCGGATAATTAATGACACTCGCTTTACAGGTTCAACTTTAATTTCATCATACCCACTTGCGACATTATTTTTAAGCGTATTATAGGACCATTGATTTCTCTTTCGGTAACGGCATCCAAAACGAATGAATTTACTCGACGAGAAGGCCAGTAGAGCCCACTTTGTTGAATAGACGGCTGGGGTACGGCTGCATTAATGAAATACTCGTTAATTTCATCTGTTAGCGTCTTGCCTCCTATAGAGTCATTGGTTACTATTTGGTCAGCCTTAACCGGTGATGGGTTTCTGCCAGTACGGTAATTTACCTGTCTCCAGATCTTTGCCCGATCCGTTCTTATCCTAGCGAACATTGCTTCATAATATGTAAGTTTGGCTTTCTTTATATCAGCGTTTAATTGATTGCGATATTTTTAAAATTCTTTGAAGAAGTCACAGTCTTTGCATTTTATGAATTTGTGGAACATATTATTTTTCTTCTTGATGCGTTTTAGTAGGGCGGTGTCAATCCAGGGCTTTTTAATTTTCCGAGTGCATTTTTTATACTCTCTCAGTGGAAATGCATCATTGTAGCAACTAAGAAAGACCCTAAGAAAAGCCTCATACGCAGAATTTGTATCCTGCTGTAAGTACACATTTGACCAGTCAGCTCGCTCAATTAAAGAATGATAGTAGCTTAACGAGGAGTCATTCACCACCCTATGTTCAAGCCTGCTGCGTTTATAGTTCGTGGTTAGGGTGTGTTGTGCGGCAAAGAATATAGGCAGATGGTCGCTGATGTCGCATGATAATGCCCCTGCTTTGAAATCTGATGCAATCAGGTTTGAAACACATATATCTATAGAAGTAGAACTTTGTGAAGGAATTCGGGTTGGCATAGAAATAGCATTTTCGCACCCATAAGAGGATCAGAGATTCATCAAGTCGCGCGCAGAAGAGTCGTCGGCCAACGTGTCGATGTTTACATCTCCCAAGAGAAAGAACTGCTTATTAGTATTAATACAATAGATTATTACATTTTCTAAATGCTGTAGAAAATGCCGCGAAATATACATTCGGTACAAGCATAGTGGGATCAATACAGAGGATGAATGCAACACATTAGCACATTAAAAACACACAAAAAAAGAAAGAATTTTTTTACAGCATGCATAAAAATTATCACCAGTTACATAAATTATCAAACCGCAAGGAACAGAACGCCAAGCAAGAATACAGGCACCACATCAGTGGTTTATAGCTAATAAATATGATTTTAGTGCTTTGCAAAAATGTTGTTTCTTTTTTTTATTTTGGAGGGTATGTTCCATATTTCTCCAAAGGCTATCAGGGGACACAAGATTGGTGAAGAAGATATTGAAGTCGCCCCTGAGAAAGTTCCTTCAGCAGTTCTGGACGACAGAGTTGAGATAGGTGAAATCCGGAACTATTTCACCGATGATGGGTGGGCCGCGCTCATTGCAACAATTGCTCAGAAGCGTAATCTTAGTTTGTGGACATGTAGTGCGTGTCGGCACAGGGTCCATTATAACACCATTGGGTGTGACGCGTGCCTGAAATGTCTGCACTTTAAATGTGCGTCTGTCACATCTACGCCAAAAAGTAAGGTGCGGTGTTGTGGGATTTGTTATGCGTAAAATTTTTGAAAGTATGCAAAGTTTTCTCTAACTAATATGGGCGTGTTCAGATTACGGTAATCTAGGTCTCGTGACCATTTTTTGTTTTCGATAAAATTTTTATGTGTGATGGGAAAATATGTTGACACAAAGGAATAACCCTTAGCTCTGCAGGAAACGCTCTAGTTTTCTTGGGAGAAATTTATTTATAACAAGAGGTGCAGAATATATGCTATTTTTGCGATTTCGTAAAGTTCCAAGTCTGAGGACCTCCTGCATGCACAATTACTTTTTGTCGTGCTTGAGTATTTTCTCATGTAAGCCTAACAAATTGTACTGTTTCAAACACTAAGTAACATTTATTTTCTTGTCTTCTTATTCTAGCAAAAAATTCTAAACTTTGCTCCACGAGCTACGCGCTACGAAGCCACTTTTCAGCCCAACCTTCACGCAAGATGTATCCAGATTTGATCACTGATCGCTGAGAAAATATTAATGCGCAACAACAAACAACAAAGGATGTGCTGAGTAGTATCTGGATTTTTGCTGCAGCGTACACTTGTCTCATCTAGTTGCTAAATATGTTCTCCCGTATGTTTTAGCCTTAGGCAACATGTTCGAACCTCAAATGGCAAGGCACATGCTTGTGTATTCTAGCGCAGACAAATATTAACAGCCGAGCTGTCGAGCCTTCGCCGTCCGGCGTCCGGTGTCAGGCAGGGGGGCAGGTTACGGAGTTCACCGCTCGAGGGCGCGCCCAGGGTAGGAGCGGATGGTTAACCTAGGTAGGATATTAGGCAGCATAGTAGCAAGAGCTTGGTGGCGCAACCCACCGCCCCGTTCCAAAGGGGACGCTCATAACATCCATCCATCCATCCATCCGGAGTCGGACTAAGTCGGAAAGAAAGGGAGGGGGAGTCGGAACGCTCATCCATCAGGGAGCCAAATGGAAAAGAGTAAATTCACAATGTCAAGAGCATCTTTGGTTATCAGGTACAATGAGTGGGAAAGAAACTTGGCTGGGCGTTACGTATTTGTGGACCGGAAAAAATTGCACAGAGAAGAATAAAGAGTTAGTGGAATGCATAAGCGCTGATGTTGAGGGTTTCGGGTGTGGTGCTGAAATTGTCCTATTAGGTGACATGAATGCCCACATACAGGATTTAGGTGGCTATACCGACAACAACGGGAAGTCAATGCTGGACCTTTGTGAGCAACATAACCTCGTGATCGTGAATACAGGGCCTAAGTGTGAAGGACAGATCACGTGGGAAGTGGGAAACCGGCAATCGACCATTGATTACTGTCTGATGACAGAAGGAATTCATGATAAGTTGAGAGAAATGGTCATCGATGAGGAAGGGTTTAACAGCATAGGGAGTGACCATAAACGCATCATATTGAAAATGGGATATGTAGTTGGGAAAGAGAGCAAGGAAAGCAAAATGGCCAGTCCAAATTTGAACGCTGAACAAATAGCAAATACAATCACTAGAGTTGAGGAAGAACTTGGCAAATGGCCAAGTAAAGAGTGGGAATATGGTGAGCTTCTAAGTGTAATAACGACAGATATACGGAAAGAGAAACAACATGTTCGTTGGAAAGGAAAAAAGAAACCGAAAAGCTGGTGGAATAAGGAGACACGAGAAGCGATCGCCGAACGACAGAAAGCATCTCGAGAGCACAGGCAGGCAAAAAAGGCGCAGTTGCCACAGGATGAAGTAACCAGTAAATGGGAAATATACCGGGAGAAAAAGTCTATGGTTCAAATACCGGTGCAAGCAAAATTAAAAGGTGAAAGTGAAGGTTGGTTGTCAGAAATACGTGAGAAAAAGAAGGCCGCACCTAGAATATTTTGGAACCACATAAAATTATTAGGCAGGAAGTCAAGAACAACACAACAACATATCCTAGACGAAGATGAAAAACAGACTGGAAGGAGAAGCGGCAATAAATTACATCCGAAAAGCAACAGCCGAATCTTTCCAAGCCAATGACGAGGTTGTACTTGATGAAAGCGCATGAAAGAGACCCAAGTGGAAAAGGAGCTGGTGCTGACAAATTTAAACTGGAAGAAAGCGGAAGAGAAAATTCCTAAGCGCACAGCCACAGGGCTAGACGAGGTTCCCGTTAGGCTGATAAATGAATTAGGACCAAAAAGTAAGGAAGCTCTGGTGAAAGCAGTGGAAAAAACTTTAAAAGATAGACGAATACCAGACAGTTGGCGACAAAGTAGAATGCGTTTAATTTATAAAGGTAAGGGGGAGAAAGACAGAATTCACTCGCATAGACCGTTGACCATTACATCGGTAATATACAGGCTAGCAATGCAGGCAATCAAATTAAAGCTTCAAGCATGGGTAGAGAATAATGGCATTTTGGGAGAGCTTCAGAATGGCTTCAGGATAGGTAGGCGTTTGGATGATAACTTGTTTGTTCTTACTCAGTGTATTGAAATATCAAAAGCAGAAAGCAGACCTTTGTATGTGGCCTTTTTAGACATTACAGGAGCCTTCGACAACGTAGACCGTAACATTTTGTGTGATATTCTGGAAGGGGAAGGCTTAGGTAACGATTGTCTACAGCTTTTGAGAGAGATTTACCTAGAAAATACCGTTTGGGTTGAATGGGAAGGGATGAGGAGCGAGGAGAAAGTCCATATCAACAAGGGACTGAGGCAGTGGTGCCCTTTGTCACCGCTGCTGTTTATGATGTACATGGTGAGGATGGAGAGGGCGCTAGAAGGAAGTATTATTGGGTTTAATCTCTCATATATACAAACAGGCGGGTACAGTAATAGAGCAGCAACTCCCAGGTTTATTTTACGCGGACGACATTGTGTTGCTAGCTAACAAGCAAAGTGATTTGCAACGTCTGGCTAATATCTGTGGACAGGAAGGCAACAATTTAGGTTTGAAATTTAGTGTTAGAAAATCAGGTGTTATGGTATTCAATGAAAACAGCGAACAGACAGTGGAGATACAGGGCCAAGAAATACCTCGGGTAACAGAATATAAATACCTTGGTATATGGATAAACGAAGGCAATAGATATATGAAAACACAGGAAAAAACCATAACAGTAAAGGGGAAGAGAAATGCAGCCATAATGAAGCACAGAGCGCTATGGGAATACAATAGGTACGAGGTCCTCCGAGGTATGTGGAAATGTGTAATGGTTCCAGGACTTACTTTTGGAAATGCGGTTGTTTGCTATAAATCAGGGGTACAATCAGGACTCGACGGGAACCAAAGGTCAGTGGGTCGCCTCGCATTGGGCGCTCACGGGAACGCTACAAATGAAGCTGTGCAGGGTGATATGGGCTGGACTAGTTTTGAAGTTAGGGAAGCTCGCAGTAAAGTTGAGTGTGAAGAACGGCTGAGGAATATGGAAGAAAGTAAATGGGCTGGGAGAGTGTTCAGGTATCTGTACAGGAAAGACATTGATTCACAGTGGAGGAAAAGAACTAGGAAGCTTACCAGCAAGTATGCTGCCTGTAGGGTGGGCAACACAGCAACAAAGAAGGTCAAGCTTAAAGTCAGAGAGGCTGAATTAATCTCATGGGTGGCGGCAATGGAAAAGAAACCTGCCATGAGTAACTACTGAAGAGGAAAAAACGAAATCAGGAAAGAAACCATTTATGATAACTCAAAGGGAAGCTCATTACTTTTCGAAGCGAGATCGGAATGCCTTAGAACACGCACCTATAAAGCGAGATATAAGAAGGAAGAAGCATGTGCTTGCTGCGGTAAAGCTAGGGAAACTACGGAGCATGTTTTATTAGAATGTGAGGACGTCTACCCAGCGGTCGATTTAGGCACCACTGGCCTCCTTGAAGCCCTTGGGTTCAGAGGGAGCAGTGGTAAAGCAAACATGTCCGCAATAGACATTAGTAAGAGGCGACTGGAGCATTGGTGGAAGAAAAGTAGGGAAACGACAAATGATGGAGACGTACAAAAGCACAGTTCGCAATAGGGGATCAGAAAATTTGGGGGTGGTAGTTCAGAGTGTTTTTATTTTTTTGCTTTTTTCATTGTTTAACCTAGGTAGGATATTAGGCAGTACAGCAGTAAGAGCTTGGTGGCGCAACCCACCGCCCCGTTCCAAAGGGGACGCTCATAATATCCATCCATCCATCCATCCATCCATCCATCCATCCATCCATCCATCCATCAATCCATCGGATACAACAGGTATGACGTACCGAGAGGTATTTGGAAAGGAATAATCGTGCCGGGGCTTGCTTTCGGGAATGCGGTCTTGTGCTTAAGGGTAGAAGTACAGTCGAGACTAGAAGTAAATCAGACAGCTGTTGAAAGATTAGCACTAGGTGTCCACGGGAAAACCACAAACGAGGCAGTACAGGGGGATATGGGCTGGGCATCGTTCGAAGCACGGGAAGCTCAGAGTAAAATCCTCTACGAAAAACGCCTGAGGAAATTGGTCGATAACAGGTGAGCAGCTAAGGTATTTAAATACCTATACAGAAAGAACATTGACTCACAATGGCGGAAAAGAACTAGAAAGCTAACCAGTAAGTATGCCAGACACGAAGACGGAGAAAGACAGAGCATTCAACGACAGGTTAAAAACGCGGAAGGTAAAAATTGGACAAATTCTATGGAAAGGAAGCATAGTGTTGAACTATATCGATACTGAAAACCGCAGATCAGGAAGGAAGCGTTCTATGAAAACTGAAGAGGCAGTGCCTTACTCTTTGAAGCTAGGTCAGGATGTCTTAGAACGCGCAGCTATAAAAAGAAATTTAACGAAGAAGACACATGTACTGTGTGTGCTAAATCTGTAGAAACAATAGAACACCTCATACTAAAATGTGACGGTATCCATCCCGATGTCGATGCGGGCACAGTCACGCTTCCTGAGGCCCTAGGGTTTAGAGATAACAATAGTCATGTAAATAAATATGCGGTGGAAATTAGCAAAAAACGATTGGAAGATTGGTGGCTCAAAAGCAGAGAGGTGACATAAGGTTAAAAGTGTAGAAAGACGTATTTAAAGAAAATGGCGAATTTTAATAACTTACAACACAGTTAAACAAAAATAAAAAGCTGAGCATGGTGGCAACTGCCATTACCCCGTTTCAAAGGGGACGCTCCTACCTTCCATCCATCCATCAGCGCCCCTCTCAATTTGTCATTGCCAGGTTTCCGTTGCCCACATTTGAGGTTTCTTTCGAGTTCCCTCTAATTTTTCGCTTCTTACAATTTTAAATTGGCTAAAAGCCCGCTGTAGTGTTGCTTGCGCTGGCGAGCTCGGCTTTTTATTAATTCATATATATATATATATATATATATATATATATATATATATATATATATAGGTTTAATTTCAGCCAGAAAAAGCGCTTTAGGTGAACTGGCGTCGCCCGGCTCATCTATATTCTCAATCTAAATAGCATGTTATTTCCACTATGAACACCCACATACATAGTTACATAGGGGAATGTTCATGGTATTTCAGGTAGAGAATTGTAGCAAACTAACCTTCATTTCTAATGGTATGGATAGCTTCTACATGACGAATAAATATTTTCCTAAATGTTCACATTGGTTGCATGCTTTCTGACTCTTGGAAAAATCTTCAGACTTCAGAGATACATCCGGCGGAGCAGTGTTTCAACGACGCGCGAAATGGACGTGAATATAATAAGTGGCTCAACATAATTGCTTATCTTTCGAGTATGTAACGTTGACAGCTCATGAAGTAACAGTTTAATAACTGACCCCATTTATAAGTGATGGAAACATAGGCACTTACATACAGAGGTTGCAATAAATATACAAAGCTCGCTCAGACTCACCAAAATGACTCAGCCGGGCTCACTCAGAATCAGCACAAGCCAAGTGCAGCGCAGGGCTAGACCACAGCTCGGGCCGGCTAATTAAGCAAGTTCTGACGTGGGCCCAGGCCGGGCCGGGCTCGGGCCTATAGGATCTTTGAGCTCAGGTCGGACTTGGACTTCAGTTGGGCCCGGTTATGACAGTTGTAGCTTCGCATGACGGTCGACTATAATAATTGCCGCCCTTACAGCATTTCAAGACAGTGGCACCTGTCGGCCTGCGGGAAAGCAGCAGCACACGGGCCACGACATAGCCGCGAGGCTTAGCAGCACTCCCCCCCCCCCCCCCTCGCCCCCCCCCCCCCCCCGGTCGCTGACTGCACTATTTTAGTGCAGCGGCGCCACCCGTGTGCCCGTAAGGCTTACAATTTGTGCCTTAGCGCGGCACTGGGTAAACTCTGGTAAACATAGTTCCCAGGTTAATAAAACCTCGGATTTCGGACCAACCAGAATACGCAAGAGAAAGGGACGGACAGCAGCAATAGGCAGAACGAGGTATACAGTTCATTGCGATGGCGTTGAAGATATGGGGCTGCTGACTGAATAGGGGAACGATCGAAAAAAAATTTCCCCATAGAATGTGTTCAGTTAGTTACAGTATTCTACGGAGTAGCAGTCACAAGCGCTAGTAATGAAAAACATTGCAGTGGAGCTGGTCACATTCTTCAAGAGCAAAAGACATGCTTAAGAAGCAGAGTAGTTTGACAATTTTTTCTCCTTGCACAAACATATTTAGACTTTTGGTGGCAATGACTAATCTGCCATCTTTCATTGCCTTACCTGCGTACATATAAGCACAAGGACAAATATTAAACACATTTTAAATGGTTTCTTACAGCAATTAAATAATTTATTAACGCAACAGCAATTAAATTCTGGATATACATGTATTCACAAATTATGCTGCCGTACTAAGGCACAGTGTAACCATACTACTGGTTGCCATTTCATTTCTTCATTCTTTGTTCAAAAGAATTGAATAATAGGTTATAGTTTCTCGCATAATTAGTTCATATAATCGCACTCAAACTTTCAAGTGTTGTTAGATCAATATTTCAGACCAACGCGGAAGTTGCAAAACTTTGCAAGGTTAGCGAAGTGGTGCGGAAAATAAAATAGAACACAGAAAGAAATTAATCTAAGCATACATCTTTCTTTTGAAGGACGTTTTCACACATTTTGACGCTATGCTGACTCGCTGGGAATTAGCGTGAATAAGAAATACGACATATTAACTTGATGCAGAAAAAAAAAAGCTGTACTGTCTACGCTATACCTGCACTGTGCACTATGTTAAACAGCCGACACAGCCGGAATTCATTAATGTCACGAAATAAGGATACTTAACTTGCTCCCTGAAAAATTGACATTAAAATGAAGCCGAACGAGGAATGTTACTATTTTAGCGATATTGCATTGATATTTTACGACCTTCCTTTCTGTTTAACGACAGTTTTTTCGTTTCAGTGACCGGCGAATTTTTAACGACATGACAGAACAATCAGCGACATTTCAGCGACTTCGTAGTTAGGTTATTATTATTATTATTATTATTATTATTATTAGTAGTAGTAGTAGTAGTAGTAGTAGTAGTAGTAGTAGTAGTAGTAGTAGTAGTAGTAGTAGTAGTAGTAGTATTCAAAAATACTGTAATATTCAAAAGCTACATCTGAGCGGCCGAAACTGGCTGTATGACGTGTAGGCCCTGCCAACAGGAGGAAGCAGTGGTTGATTTCACATGATTCACAGTGTGCGCACGAAATGCGTTTTTTTTTTTGTATTCTTTTATGAAACCACTTTGGATGGGTCTCAACGCTCTGAATTGCTCACTTTCACTGAATGCGTTTATTGATGGTCACTCACAAATTTTATTGTGATATTTACAACGCAGCAGATCGATAAGATAGATTGACTGCATAGAGGCTGATACACAGAAACGCGTGAGCTCGTGCGCGCGAACCTGAATACCGTGCTTCCTTATCGAATGGGTTTCGGACAAATTACTGCCGTGAAAGCGCCTTCAGGTAGGCGCAGGGGCGGAAGTGTAGCATTTGGCTTGCATATGCATATAATTGTCATCACCGTGTGCGTCTTGCAAAATGTTATCCTTTCAGGAACGCCGAGAAGTAGAAAATGTTATGCGATATTGGAGGGGGGGGGGGGTGCCTTTGCGTACTATAGCAAAGTTCTATTTCATGAGTTCTATTAAATCATGCTGCATTTGAAACCGCACAGTGATCTGAGAATGAACTCCGAATTATTCTGCTGTCGTCGTCCGTTGTTGTGTAAGCATAAAAGCAAAGTAAAAGCCCACTACACACCGCTAGCAAAAAAAAAAAAAAAATATACTAACACCGTCTATTCCTGACTTACACGGGCCCTAGACAAACGTGAGACGTTTCGGCAAATGATTTACGCCATGTTTGCGTATATTGTGGTGTTCCAAAATGCCTACGTTACTTAAGATTTACTCAAATGTTCTAGTGACAATTTTAGTGACATTACAAAAAAATTAGCGGGAATTTAGCGACATTTTTGTGTCACTTTAGCTACTAGCTTGAAAAAAATTATTGCCACACTGCGAACAAGGCAATCAAGATTCCCCCTACCCTTTTTTCTTGGCACCTGTTTATATGTACAATACGCCTTGAATGAGAGCTTCTAGCGGCAATATATTACGGAATTCTAAAAGCCAATAGACCAGCGCACTTAAATTTACATTTCCGCCAATTTTATTCGCCCGAATTCTAGCACTGTACGATGCAATAGTTGGAGATTCAAGAGAGATGGAATGGCTAGTTGCGTTAAAGGAGTAGCCACATGGCAAATGCTCAATATTTTTTTTGATGTCACCTATATAATTTTGCTCTATATTGCTGTGTACATGCAACTATATATTTGGCCAATGTAGTAAGGGCATTCATATCTCACATTAACGCATAAGCGTAATGAATAGCGGATGCATTTTTGCATGTTTTTCTTTTTTCCTTAGCTGTTCATTTGTCAGCAACAACTGCAGTTTGAAATCTAAAATTTAAATTAAATAAATTCTGGAGTCTTGCATGCCAAAACCACTATATAATTGTGTGGAATGCTGTACTGAGAGACTCCGAATAATTTTTACCACCTGATGTTCTTTATCGTGCACCCAATGCATAGTACGCAAGCGTTTTTTTTTTTTTTTTATTAATTCCGCCCCCATCGGAATGCGGCCGCCGCGGCCGGGATCGCACCCACGACCTCGAGCTTAGCAGCGCAACGCAAGCCACCAAGCTACGTGGTGGTTGAGTGGGAAACCTGGCAGCCAAATGTCCCTTGGGCTGTGTGACTGGTATCTTCACAATAACCGTGAATGGAGCCGTGCTTCGTTTAGGCTGAAGGGCTAACGGGCCGAACTGGGTCGGGTACGGGCCAGGCTTGAAAACACCGGGCCGGGCTCGGGCGAGCTAGAGAACGGCGCTTTCGGATTCGGGCCGGGCCGGACAGAATAGACCACGCAGTGCTCTAAGCAGGACTTTCCCGGGCTCATTCTCATATTGGATTGGATTGGAGCAAACGTTATTTGTGCCTGCAGTTGGGCGCTCGCGCGCCCCGACGAGGGCCTACGTCATCTACGAAGTCGCCGTTACCCGACGCGGGTCTCCGCTCGCCGTTTCCGGCTCGCTGGGCCCCTGCCTTTCGAGCTCCCCGAGGACCTGCTGGACGGCCCAGAGCTGTTCGTCTTGGTCGTAGCTCTTCGCGGCTGCCTCGAGCCGCGGTGGGATCGTTAATTTTTGATCTTGCTTCTTCTGGATTTTTAACGCAGTCCCACAAGATGTGCGTGTAATCTGCCGTCTCCCTCCGGCAGACTCTGCACTTATCGGTCGGGTATGTCTCGGGGTATGTATGTATGGTCGGGTATGTCTCAGCAGTACCACCTCCGCTCGACTCAGCCTCGGGTGCGGGGGTGGGAGAGTCCTGCGAGCCAGGCGGTAGGCCTTCGTGATTTCATTGTAATCCGTCATGCGGTCCTTGGTTCCGAACCACGTCGGACGGTCTGTCGCCGGTGCGCGGTTGGTTAGCGCTCGCGCCGCTGCGTGGGCCGTCTCATTGTGGTTCTCATTGCGTTCCGACGCGTCGCCCGCGTGCGCCGGGAACCACTTGAGTCTTACTTTTCTGTCTTTTAGTTTGGCCGCTCGCAGTACGCACTCGGCCTCCCTGCAGATTTGGCCTGTGAATCCCGAGTTCGACAAGGGAAGAAGAGCGGCGAGGGCCAAGGCTCTCATCGACCAGCACGCCAACGACGAGCACGCGCTCATTCTCATAAAACTCAGATTCAACCAGCCCCACCCGCCGCGGTGGCTTAGTGGCCTAATTTTTGGTGTTGTGCGTGCTGAGCTCGTGGTCACGGGTTCGATCCCCTGTTGGCGGCCGCATTCCGATGGGGGTTGGACGCAAAAACGCCCTTGTGCTGTGCTATGGGTGCGCAATAAAGATCCTCATGTGGTGAAAATAAATCCGGACTACTCCACTCTACCTCACAACCTTATCGTGGTTTTGGCACCTAAAACCGCGCAATTTATTTAATCCGACAGGACTCACTCGGGCTCCTACTAACTAACGTCGGACTCACTCGAACTCACACATTGAATGACCCAGGCTTTAGTGGGACTCACGAAATCACGGACGCACTCTGACTCAAGCTCACCCGGGTGAATTACGTTTTCATAGGGCATTGTATAGAAATTGGCGGTGACATCTGCATATTGTTTTTTTTTTCAGGCATCTTAGACAGAAAAGAATAGAGAAGCGCGATCAGCCCGATGGCCACAACTTCAATAAGGGAAACAAATAGTGCAGATCCAACGCAGATATTGGGATCTATGTGAAGCGATCTTTTCATGAAGCAGTTAATAAAATGCTATAAACTTGCCTATTTCGTTTCTTCCTGGTGAAAAGGAAACTGGCGCGCTGATGTGATCTCGCTCACCCATGCTACCTAATGCGACTAATGTTATAGCAGCGTATGTTTGCTCATTTATTGTGATTTATTTTAAATGTACCGGCTACTTCTTGGCCGATCGCGTGTGGTATTGTGGGTGTGTACCATTGGATGCGAATCATCATCAAAACAAGAAGCAGACACGCTTTGAGTGGAATGACCGACAGTGCTGCATGCGACATCTCTGGCGTGGAAGAGAGCATCGAACATTTATTGTGCCATTGACATCTATTTCAGTTAGAAAGACAAACATTATCTATCGCATTGCAACGACTGAACGATCGGCCGTTGTCTGTGCAGGTGCTACGTGAAGACCGTCCTCATCGGTCGTCGGCCACAAAGTTATCACGACATTTTTGTCTCTCTTGAGGGCGACTGGCCTTTGACTCGCTCAGGCCCTCCGCGTGCGTGCGCGAGCTCACCGCGGCTTTCCTCCCCTCCCTCTCTCTATTTTATATTTCCACTCTCTCTTTTCTGTCCCCGAGAGTAGAGTAGCCAACCAGACGCCCTTCTGGTTAACATCTGGCGCGATTGGCTGCGCCAGTAGTGACTTCGTTGCTCTCCGTCGTAGCCGAGTGTGCGCACAGCAGTTTCTCGCTGGCTCCGAAATGGGTAGGCCGCGCGTCATACGTACCCCTGAGGAGCAGGCAGCTTTCGATCAGCAACGCCGCGAGCAGAACCGGGAACGAGCTCGTCTACGCCGTGCCGATGCTGCAGCTCGGGCACAAGAACAGGCTCATGCAGCCAAGCGCAAGCAGCAACTGCGTTCCGAGAATCCGGCAGCCCACCAAGCCTTCATTTAAGGAACCGTCGGGATTAACCCAGTGATAAACACCGGGGCCACACGTTTGAGCTTCGTTGGTTAAGCATCTGTACGGAGTGCTTGGGCGGTGATTTTTCTGTTTTAACAGGCCACAGTGATCTTGTGGGGCGAGCGAGGAAGGCTAAAGAAAGGGCCTGCGTCGGTGACAGCGCGTGTCCACATCTCGTAACGAAGCGACATGTATGCAACAAGATGAATGGTGGTATAGCAAGAATTCGACTTGTACACTCTAATAAATGTTTACACCCTTTAAGTCGTATCTTGCCACACAACAATAAACGTCATCTGTCTTGTCCGCATTTCCTTTCTTTGACGCTGCGAGCCCGGTACTTCCCAGTAACGAACGGCATGCGCGTTATATCAGCATGACATATCATTGCCGACAGGAAAGTATAGCGGGCGCGGAGTTTTCAAGAAAGGGAACGCAAGCGAGGCAGATGACGATTATGGTTGCGTTACGTTACACTTCAAAGGGTGTAAACTTCTTTTTAGAGTGTAGCAAGAACTCGGCGGCGCGTAGTCCCCTCATAAGCCCCGTCCGCGCCGCCTGCAGGTGACCAGCCGGTCTCTTATTCTTGGAGAACCACCTGGCGTCGTCCGATGCGCTGCGGAGCGGGACGTCCGTCTTGGAGCCACAAGGGTCCACATTGTGATCGGCGCGAATCGTGGTCGTCGCAGTATTCGCATCCGGTGATGCTAATGGGTGCTATCTGTGTGCTGGGTTCATTCAAAAGGGGGTTATCGGGGCAGGCATTGACCGTCACCGATAACGCTCATCATTTGCGCCGGCTGTTTGCGCCGATAACAATATCGGTGAGTGCCCGCGATCCTGGATCGGTGCCATATCGCGCGTGGATAACATGACTCACGTTCTTTCTAAGATGTATGCGGCTCTACAAGGCATTGTATATGGCGTTTGCGGTGTATGCAATGGAGACCGAAGTTGCCGCAATGCTTTATTCCTCGCTGCCTGCGCATGCCGGCTGAAGGGGTAATGCCTACGAACACTGTTCGACCAGTGTAATATGTTGAGGCAGTTTCAAATTGTGGAGCTGTGCTAAAAGATTTTTTTTGTTTGTTTTTGCTTACGCCATGGGTTTACCGCTCGCAAATGTACATGTCTTCACCGTTAGCGTCTGCGATTATTAGAGACTGGATGTTTAGGCACTTAAGATTGCTGTTTTAGGCGCCTATAAGAGGCACTGAAGCTACCATTTAAAGCAATATAGGCACCAATTAGTCTGCTTTAGGTATGTATAGGCTCAATTAATAAGAATTTCCACAGTATATTTTAGGATAAATTATAGTTTTGTAGGGAATACAGCCAAATAAACGCGTATTTTGTGAAATTCATTTTATTTTCTCAATAAAACGGAATGCGGCTGGTCGAGTAGGTTACAAGATTTATCTAAAATCTAGTGTGACTAGACAGCACGGGAAAAGTTGTAAGAACAGTGACAAGAAGCACAATTCCAAGATTTTAGGGTTTCATGTGGTGCCATTTTTCACTGAGTAGTAGTTTGTAGGGAGAAAAGGAATGTTTAACATTGTTGTGCCACACTTCATGCCTATCGTCGAGGCAACGGGCGCTGCCCCCTCGTTCTTCTGAAGTGGTTGGCCTTGCGCTGAGCTTCAAACATTTACTGACAATCTTGACATCGTCATGCCAAGCCAACTCGCCCAACAATGTGTAGAAACCTCCAAAGCTCCATGAAACTGCCGATCCCTTCCCGTGGGTCGAACTCAGGAATACGACGGGGGTGACGTCAGCACCCCCCACCCCCCGGGTCGTTCATGCCGACGATGGGTCGCGAAAGGGATTTAAGGCAGAACCGGCCCATTGTTCCAAAAGGAAGTCGCCACCAGCTGCCCCGTCGGTCTGATGCGCTCTGGACGCTACTTGTATGCTATTACCTGCTTCATCTGTACATATTGGGTAAAGCTTTTCGCCTCCTCTCCGTCTACTCCAAGAGTCCGTCTCTCGTCCTCGACCCCGAGTCACAATAACATTTACCGAAGTTAGCGACACATACTTGTTCTCGGCATGTTCGATGATCCAATGCCCTTTGGAAATGCGGGATATTCACCGCTCAGAAGCTGTGACAAAAATTTGGTGAACGCTTAAGCTTCGCCTTTAGGCGTGAAACGCGATAGCATTCAAAGATCCCTGACTGCTTCTCACGCTTCCCGGCAACTACAGCGTATGTAACCGTATTGTTTACCGGGAAACGCTCGCGGCGAATGCTATGCACGAAGGCGGGCTTTCTGGTAGAAACGCGGCCTCTTGCGTGGGCCGCGATGCGGCGAAGGCGAGCGCCATCTGGAAGTGTTTCAAGGAAGCGGGCGCGCCGCTACGTGGACTCCGAGATATTCGCGCACCGGCGCGCGCAAATGGCGGACGCCGTCGGTGGTCTATGTATTGTAGAAACCCGGAAAAGAGGTTTGTTTGAGTTTTCGCGTGACAGAATTATGTTTTCTCGTATGTTCAAATTACAATCCGAGAGCTATCCCGCCTGTAGGTTGTATGTAACGATTACGATTTACGATTACCTTTACGATTTTTCTACGTATTTTAGCTTCAGAAATACAATTAGTTCAGTAAGTTCCTTGCACCACATGGAGGGCCTGGGTATGGGTCGTTCGGAAATCTCTTTGCCGAAACGACGTCCGACACCGACGCCAGATTTTCTACGACAGGAGCTCTTTAACGCTATCCCGAAAAAAAGCCCCCCCGCCCAGTCAACCCGGGTTGAGGGGGACCGCCGAGGTCAATGTACCGAATGATGCTGGGTTGATGAGTACATGTAAGCTCTGAGACGCGGCACCTCCGGGTACTAAGTCCTCTTTCAATCTGACAATGGCGCGTTAATACTTTTAGTACTGATATCCCAGGATTGCTGTCCGAAGTTTCGATCTAACGCTACCAGCAAGAGGTCCGTTGGGGATGTTGGCGAACCTTTCCTGAACGTCCTAAATGATCCCCATATTCCGAGCTAGAGTTGCACGCGAGCATTCAAATTTCTAGATGATGTCGGCCAAGAACCTGAAGTGAGTGCACAAGTACACGAAGTCGCCTTCTAGTGTATCGTCGCGTAGTTTGAACCCTTCTCATAGTGATACTTTACTGCAAAGTTGTAAATAACAGCATTTACACCAGCAAAGTGTTTGTGGTAATAATTCGCTGCCTTCAGCCAAGTTCCCCACGGGAAATATTAAGATTATAACATTATAAACAAACATTATAAACAAGATGAGGCTAGGACAACACACGGAAAATAGTTTTAGGCACCGAAGATCCAATATATAGGCACCAACATTGAAATAGGGATATAGAGGCAGAAAAAAGGTGCCACTAAAATCTTTCTACACTAGTAGTTCGTGCTTATATGTCAAGTAGGCATAATAATGACTTAAGGAAAAAATAGGCATTTTGCCTTAAGTTCCGGTGTCTATAGTGCTAATGCACACGGACCACGGTCCGGTCTGCCAAGGGCTCGTGTGTTGCTATTTTAAATTACCTGAACATATGGCCTCGCGGATTGGGTCCAGACCACGAGACTCGGACTACTTACAGGGCAACTAAAGCTGATTATTATGGATCGGCAAAGTACACTTCTGGAAGGTATGAAAAATTAGTCATACCGTGAGCGGAATCTGATCTGAAAAAAAAAAAAAATTCACAGATGCATGCCAGTCTGCCCTTACAAAAAAATACTTTAGACTGTCTATAGAAAGTCTAGACTTTTTATAGACGACCTTGACTTTCTATAGATTTGGACTTTTGTTGATACAAAGCCTATAGACTGTCTATAGACGAAAGTCGATAAAGTTTCTATTTCTTTTTGTCCATTCGCAGTCCATAGACGGTCTATAGAAATAAGTCGATAAGGTGTTTGTCTCTTTTTTGTCTACTTCCCCTCTATCGACTACTTATAGACAAAAGTCGATACAGCCTATATTTATTTTTCTCTATTATTTGTCTCTAGACTTTCCATAGACGAAAGTCGATAAGATATCTATTTCTTTTTGTCTAGTCGCAGTCTATAGACGGTCTATAGAAAAAAGTCGATATGGTGTTTGTTTCTTTTTTGTCTCACTTCCCCACAACAGACACCGAAAGTCGATAAGACATCTATTTCTTTTTGTCTATTCCCACTCTACGTAGTTCTTCACAAACACGCACATGCGCACACACGCAGATATATATATATATATATATATATATATATATATATATATATATATATATATATATATTGCTGCGCGACCGGCCGCTCAAGTCACATTGCGTGTAACCGCGGGCTTCTTCACGCTCGGAAAAACACTTCTGTGCAGCACGTGTTAGCACGTGTTGAGCAACAGAACGCTGTATCAGAAGTTTCTACTGTTGCTCTACAATTTTGTCATTGAGAATTTTCATCTAATTAAGATAATCGAGAAATAAATTAACACTACTTATCTAATCAGGGAAATGCAAAAAAGATAATCTGGGCATCTTCAAAAGATGACAAACAACATTACCTTGGTTCTCTCCAGCTACGTAGCATTTGCATATATTAAAATCTGGCTCAAATTAAGTGAAACACCCCGTATACTTCTTTGCAATTCGAATTATTTTCCACGGTTTCCCATGTCCCCGCCGGTGAAGGCCATAGGGTAGGACGTCACCAAAGGTCATATTAACTTGGACGAACAGCCCGTATACCGACTGTGGTAAGGCGTGAGGTGAAGTAGAAAACAGCCAATACTGTAAAATTCTTATTGCTTCAGGTTTACATGCCGTCTATAGATTGGCAACAGACAAAAATCGTTAATCTGGGCTGTACGCTTTAACCAAGCGCACGTACCCGTGGATAATACGGAGCTGCGTTTGATATAAGCCACTGAAGTTGTATACCACTGAGATTGCTGTAGAGCCTGTTTGAAGACTATAGTATACACATAGTGTATACCTCCGCATTTGTTGACCGCATGATATGATCTACGTAGTCGCTCTCGGCAATCCCAAGACAGTCTTCACAGTTGTCATAGCACGGCTTTTGCGCCAGGAGAATAAAGAAAGCAAAACAACGATCCAATTGTGATAATAGATGTTATGAATAGCAAGTGAATTCTAAACAGGCTTCAAGCAAACAGCGCAGACTCGTAATGTTTGTAGCTGACAACGCGGATTTGTGAGTGTGCGATGAACCGATGTCGCGCATGTGGTGTGCGCGTTGTGTGTCGTCCGATTCTCAGATACTTTTCGCATTGTCTTCATATCTCGGCTGCATCACTAACATCGCACGGTTTTTCGTTGATTGATATCCTGCACTATAAACTCATCAAAGTGTCTCATTCACTTAAAATATGCCCAATTCTCTGAGCCCACCCAGTATTTCGCAGTCGGTATGCCTGCGCGGCCACGCATATGAGTACCTCATTGCTGTGCTGATTGCTTTGACCTATAATCGAAACGGAAAATTTGCACTAACATACGTGCGGGCATCAGATTTGGCGGTACGCTGGAAGATATGCTACAAATGCGCTGTATTACTCATCGTCGCTGGCGATAATGCAAGCGCCTGAAGACCCCTGTTAAGCGGGGGCTACATGGGGCGTTTTTCTCCTGCGATTATCGCGCGCCAAAAAAAAAAAAAAAAAACGCGCTGGCGGGACGCCGGCCAGGCTACATGAGACGAGCGGCGAACGCCGCCGCAGTGTGGCCAGACAAGGCAAAAATGTTTTGGCTACCACTAAACGAACGAACAATGCTTATATGTTGTTTGCTTATGTTATAATTAATAAATTATGCAATAAATACCCCACTAATATGTCTATACACATTACCAGGTATGCTTTCGCTGACGTAGCCATGGTGCTGACCAGCGCACGCGCGCGAAGTGTTCAAGGGACGGCAAGGAACGGTGAGACGGCTGGCCGCTCCCGCCGAAAACAGACGGAAGTGACTCCGACAGGCACTTCCGGTAGCGTCAGACGCGTGCGCGCCGCGTCGAAATCACGAGACGGTCATTAGAGGAAACGCCAGTTCACGGGATTGGCCAGTCGTTTCAGCGGGTGCGAGAGAGAAAATCTGGGGGCGTTTGCGCCTGAAATTTCTCCCTTTGCCTAGGTACTACGGAGGAGAAGCCGATTTGCTTGTTTCGTATGCGTATGTCCCTAGGCGCGCACTTTGCCGTGTGTCGGCTGGCGATCCTTCAAATCAACGTCTCCTTTCTTGACGAAGCCGTGCGTGCCGTGCGTCGTGCATAAGTGTTCCTCCTGCGTCTCCTTGGATGTTGCCGGTAGGTTTGTTGCGCTTTTTGGTAACATACGGAACGTGCGACGGGATCAGTGAACCGTGATATCGAGGACCAATCGGATAACTTAATGCCACGGCGTAATGCCAAAGCATTACGCCGTGTCCATCATGTGTTGGTTATCGGTGCATACTGCACCCTTCAAGAGATACGCGTGAACATGCATGTCTGCATGTCGAAACACATTTAGCACCCTGTAGCTGGGAAAAGCGAAAGTCGTTATGCAATTTATGGCCGTAGACCACTCTGAAACGTGATGGCGGCCGCAGTGTTCCGACTGGTGTTATAGAAGTGGCGGGGTGCTTGTTTCCGTCCCGACGATATAATGGATTTTTACCAGTACTGCGACAGGACGGCATACGTCACTGGCAAACGGAGCCCTCACGAGAGCACCTGAGCTTATAATAACGCTCTGTCTAAATGTACATCCGATCCCGGCCACGGCGGCCGCATTTCGATGGGGGCGAAATGCGAAAACACCCGTGTGCTTAGGTTTAGGTGCATGTTAAAGAACCCCAGGTGGTCGAAATTTCCGGAGTCCTCCACTACGGCGTGCCTCATAATCAGAAAGTGGTTTTGGCACGTAAAACCCCATAATTTAATTTAAATGTACGTCCGACTTGCCTGCTTTGCTTCCGTTTCGCTAGCTCTGCGGCTCCCGCTTACCGATTTATTGCACATGGTTTTGCTGAAGAACCTTTATTTATATCGAAGGGGACCATTCAAATATTCCATTTAAAAGTCAGAGAGCAGCGTACAAAAAGCGTTGCACGAGCGAAGGTACTGCTCCAGGAGAGCATGCCTGGTCTACACCATGGCCCCTATTCCTCGCCCGGGAAGAGACACAAAACATCTTTAATGAGACGAAAGATGGCTCATTAAATCAATAATCCGCCATCACCAACTCGGCACGAGCGCCGCACGGGCGAGAAAGTCTTTCCGACGTACACCCACTTTAGCAGTACATTTCAACTCGACATAGGTGACAGATTTCAAGAAGCACAGGCTGGTACACTTGGCTCACTGTAGCCCAGTACTGCCCGGTACTGCCATTTTTATGAGACACCTGCTGCTATCCCTTGCCACAACTGCGCCGTCACTTCCTTAACAGCGCCAGGACTGATGCTTGGCATCAGTAGCATTCGTGACAGAAAGTGCTTGCTCTTTGGCAACTGATGACCCAATTAATTTGCTACTTTCTTCTGAAATTTGTGCTCATAAGTGCTGCTCTTGTCGTCACTGTCAAACTGATCTCCTTTGTGTGATCCCTTGTATAGTTTTTCTGTACCCTTCTCCCTGCACATGCTTGATCACTTTTTGTTGCTCTTCCCTGTCGCCATTCCTCTACAGTGGCACTGTCTTTTGCTATATGTGCCTGGCTGTCTATTGCTTATGCCGCATGTTCACTGTAATGATTTCCTTCGCCAGATACGTGAATTATTAATTGCTAAAAAAGCTTTTATCTGCAGGGTCTCCTGGAAATTCATCCACAGCTGGAAACCAAAATTGTGCTTCATCCCAGACCACAGCTTATCTCCACATCAAAGCCTCATATCACCATTACATCTCCAGTCTCACTCACGTTCGCTCTGAACAGAAAAAAAAAAAACAGTTGCTGCACTTCACAAGGCAAGAATCCATCTCATCATTTTCTCCTGGGGGGGGGGGGGGGGGGGGGGGTATTCTGTAAGAGTACACCTAGTGGGCTGTCCATTTCGGCCACTGCCGATTGGATTCAGCTGTGAGGAGGAGGAGACGAGCAGCCCTAGCCAATCAGTAGCGGCCGAAATGGACAGTCCACTAGGTGGGCTCTTACAGAATACTCCTCCCCACCCCCCTGCTCACCACATCTTGCCTGCTGCTTTCTCTTGTCATGTATGACTTTGCACATACTTTTCGTTCATGTTCTCCTTTCTGCTTTGGCACTACACCTATGCTTTTTTTTTTTGTTTTTTTGTTCAAGCAATAGCTCTTCATTGCCATTGCTATTTTCTCGGCCTTCGCGTATCCTATTGCAGTCACTAGCATCATACTTACTAATCAGTGCGGAAACAATAGAAGACACACGGAAGGGCACTGGACGAGTGCTGTCTAATAACTGAAATTTATTGAACACTAGCATCAAATGTCTCTTACCTTTGGTTGCTCCATATAACTTGCTAGAAATGCAATAGAAATTTTCATCATAGGGCATTCAGTCTTGGAGCATACTGAAATTATAGCTATTTGCTTTGTGATGAAGTATTGCTTTAGTAAAAAACAACTAATTAACTTGGCAAGTTGTTTCCAAAGGCTACATCCTTTGCATGTCCAAATGTCCACACCTTGCAAGTTCCTAAAGAACTTCACAGCTTCAAAGGCTTTTGCTTCATAATTTTGCAGCTTAATTTAGCATTTTACCCCCATTGTTCATCTCATTATTGTGGTTGTTGTGTGACAGTACCGAACTTAGACCTTAGCATGAAGCAATGCTTAAAAACCGTTGTGCTCTTACACGCTTTATCAAATCACTGCTTTGTTTTAATGTTACTGATGCTGTGGCTTTGGTGTTGGCTGCTAAGCCCAAGGTCGTGCGATCCAATCCGAGCCCCTGCGGCCACATTTCGATCGGGGCAAAATGCAAAAATTGCTGCGCGCCTTGCATTGGGTGCATGTTAAACCCAGGTAGTCAGAATTAATCCAGAGTTTCTCATTATTGCACCCCTCATCATCATTTAGTGATTTTGGCATGTAAAACCACTGAACTTAATTTTTAAGTATTGTCTTTGCCAAGTACAAATCTAGATTTTGGATGTCACTGCAAATGTAACCAATACACAAATTTAAATACTTTGTCATCTAAAGAAAACTGGGACACTATAAAATGCAGTAATCACCATTATGTGCCTTGCAGCCAGAACAATATCAGCACGCTAGGAAGCACCATCGCCATTGCCTGTTGCTTGACGACTCCATTACACCTCGTCACAGTCAAACAGAACAGCTTTCACCTCCAACTTTTGTCCACTCTCCTTTGCCTGTTGTCTAATCATCTCGCCAAATTCTATGGTTGCTATCCTGTTCTCCAGCTGTGAATCGTGGTTGAACCACTTCAAACGTCTGTTGACTTGTTTATCTGACACAGTGAAGTAAAAGTGTACTTACTCACTGTGAAGTAAAAATGCACTGCAGTGATGTTGCAGTGATACTCTTGCCAGAATAACCTACTTTTCATGAAACCAGAGTAGTAGTCAGAAGACTGGCATTTATGCCAGCTGCATTGCCAAGCTCCTGCACAAGAGCAGAGCTTAGCATCTCAGCATTCGCATCATTCTGAGTATTCTTGCATATCATTTTTGCTCGTTAAACCTTGCTACAAGACATTAATTTTCAGCAGCCAAGCCTGACAGCTTTGGTCAATCTTTCGTGCTCTGAGCTGGTTTGATGCAATACTTTTAACGGAATTTCTTTATTGCTGATTATTATGTGGTCAGTGACAGGATTTTTTTTATGCAAGAATGTTAAATGGTTCCTTCAGTGAAAAAGCCGGCAGCACCTGTAGCAGCAAAACGGTGCCTAATTTCCCGTTGACTGTGACGCCATGTGAGCACACGAGGCGCGCTCATGACACTAGCTTGCACTTGCTGGCTCGTGTCTCAGCAGAGGAAAGCGAGTGAAGGGGAACATCTGCTGCTGCGCTACTTCGCGAGGGGAGAGTGCATTGCTACGACAAAACATCACCTTCCCTCTCGCAAGCCTGTGTTACCACCTGTTCCTTGTCTACTCAAGCTCTTGTGTGTGTTCTAACTGCGCCTCGGTGAGGCTAAATCAATATGTGCCAAGCGTCTTAACGTGCCCGCTTGCCGGCGAGGAGTTCATAACTCGGACTGCTCAGTGGCGTTCAGTTGGACATTAAAGTATTCACAACTCATAAGAAGTGCTTAGGTATCCTCGGATTTTCTTCGTACTTAATGCACAAACTTCGAAGTCATTTTTCCTGGCGAAATTAGTTAAATATCATCGTCCTTTGTCTGCTGTCCGGCCTTTGTGTGAGCCTTATACATCTTCGCAGCCACTCCTGTCATGCACAGTAATTTGTGTACTTGTGCTTGTATCTTCCATGGCATATGATTAATTAATGCATTTTATTTGCATGATCCAACTAAACATGATCTCAAAAAGCTTCACTTGACTGCTCGCTTGTCCCTGTGGCTACATTGTGTGGATGTACTATCAGCGTCAAATGAAACGCAAACAGCAGAGTGCATGCCTGTAGCATCACTGAATGTATAGTGCACACACTTGGCCAATCATCACCCTCACAGGCGTGCACATCTGGTTTCACAACACTGTGCAATGATGCCCTATACCGAGATATTTTTCTTTCTGTTTTGCTTCTTGCTTTCTTAGATTTTTGGTTTTTTTTGCTTTGAAATAAAAGGAAAGCATAACAGAAAGAAAATTTGACTGCACTCAATGTGTTAGAAAACGTTCACTTCAATATTTTTTTCTCACACTTCAATCAAAAGCAGTGTGGCAACACTGAGTCTTGATGAAATGAATTGGCACCCTCGGAAACTGTTCCCACTGGTAATCGAAGCTGATCTTGAAGGCCATGCTTTTGTCTACTGCAAAAACTGGAACTGATTTCAGGAGCTGGGAAATACGTTATGGCCCTCATTCATTGTTTTGCTTTTGCATCTTGGCAGTTTGCTGCTGCTATTTATAGCACAAGTGAAGGAATTGTAGCACAAGTAACACTGACATCTGTGCTGCCCTTTTTAGTGCCAGAGTGTGTGAAGGAAGGCTGCTATCTGGTCTTGAAATCCATCTAAGCAGCCTTATTCCCAGACATCACACAGCCTTGCCAAAATGGCGGTTGGCACGAAGGGTCTAGAGGCAGCGACTTGAAATAGAATTTTCGACTTACCATACCAGAAATGGTTTTATTTCCAACAAACTTTGTTGGGTGTCCTCCAGGCGAAAAGCTGCAACATACAGCTTTAATGTGCCTGAAGGCCCTCGCATGGCAGCAGTAAGTCTCCTATCGGCAAACGTATAACATACGAAACACTAATCTATTAGGATATACATCTACAATGTAGCAAAAGAAATGTGTGAAATCTAAAGAAACATTCATCTTTTCAGTTAATTATATAGTATTTATAAAATAAATTCTTCTTAATGCACAACAAAGCTAAGATGCATATTATATGTATTATACATCCCAAAGGATCACATTTAAAAAATAAGCACTACAGACAACATGTCTAGCATGTACACTCGCCCACAAAATGTTACAGGGTGCGCAAGCGTGTGGCAAAACGACCCTTCTTCCCTTCTAGCTGTGCACCCATAGTATCGAGTTTGCACGCATGCGCGTCCCTCTGAGACTGCAAGCGTGCATGTTTCTGCACTTCCTCCTTGTGCGCCGACGATATCCGAATGTAGCCGTGAGGTGCCCCTCTTGCGATGGGCGCGAAACTATGTGAAGCCTGAGCTTGCGCGTGCCGCTGCGGCTGCTTTTTGTCGAGTCACGAGCGCCGACGCATACGGCCCAGTGGCGAACCCAGCAAGTAATTTTTTTTTAATGAGCTGCACCATTTTGTGTCCAATCATTGTTGTTTCTTTTTATGAATGGGGCATTCTCCCACAGAAGAGCATGTCAGAAAATGCCCCCTATAGAAGGAGACAGTGTCAACTCCCATTGAAGACCAGCAGTTAGGACACATGGACCTGTGACAGAAAAGCTGCCAGATGGATCTGGGACAGCGACGCTGGCCTGTACTTTCCTATCGTCTCCATTATCCATGGCAACCTGGTATGAAGAGCATGCGTTGGCCATTTATGCTTGAACTACTTTTTCCTGGAAACAGTTAACAAAATGTTTTGCATGGAACAAAGAAGGTATGTTCACCTTCGCAAGTAGTGGCTCATAGGGAAGGCTGGCACATTGGCTGGAGGGATCAAGGTTGGACATGTTGATCTCGACTGCACTTTTAACTCGAAGTCTATGGCAGCCTGAAAGCAAGAGTGCTTATGCTAATTTTCTGTTTGCCCTACGACATAGAATACACTGCCTACTTAAAGTACTCGGTAAAGCTGTTGAACAAGTTCAACTTAGGAGGAATTGTCGAAGCCCGGTAACCTGGGAAAGTTGGTATGATTTCACTGAGAGGGAAAATTAATTTGCACTCATTCAAATCTGAACTACTGGAGGCACCAGCACCTAAGCCAGAGAACCAGGGGTAGAGAGGCTGGCCAAGACTGCTTTCATCAAAACTCGTAGTAACATGATGGGAAGACGTCTGCCAGCCAATAACCGCTTCAACTAAAACTGTGCAGCATAATGTGGACAAAGCAAGACATAAAAGCTATAGAGACAAGCCCACGATAAGTATGCTCATCCCTGTAATGTTGTTTTCCTTTTTCGACGATGCATGGCACAGTTTTACTTCAAGCTCATGTTTACAAAATGGCCTCATACTATGTTTTATTGTGGACTAACTGTTTATTCCATCACATAGTCAGCGAGATCATTACAACAGTCAAGTGAAACGTTTACCTCTGCAAGCAGCAACAAGCTTTCAGCACAAGCTTGCATGGGCTGTGAATACGCACAGAGTAAGTGTACGACATGGCTTGTTGTGTCAGGTGCACTGTCGCATTGGCCAACTGTATGAGGAAGCTGGGAGATTCCAAGCTTGAGAGTATTAGTTATAGTAATGGAAAGAATGTCGTATAGCAATAATTCATTACAATTAAACCTTGTTATATGAAACAATTATAAATAGAGTTACTGCTTAAATAACAGGTGGTGAATCACCAAGAGAATTACATGTATATGAAACTTCATACATCAAACTTGCTCAGACATTAAATGGATATGTTGAACTCCGTAGCATTGGACATTGGGACACATATTAAAGGCTTCACTGCAGTACATCCATCGGCAGATCCTGGTGGCGCAAATAGGACCTACAAATTCTGCATGGGCTAAAGGGTAGAAAGCGCTGCTCTGAATGTATCTATGTAGTCAAACGCCTTTTTAACAAAGTGCTCGCACCTTCAAAATCCTTCGCTATGCAGGTCACTTTGTTTTAAAGGTTGCGCAACTCACTGCTCACAATAGCTAAGCACTTTCAACAAAAGAAAATCTTTAACAAGAATTCAAGAGAGACTTAATGAAATAGACCGCTAATTTTTCTCTGCAAAGTATCCCTGACAGCACGTTCTACTGTAGCCACCCTATGCTCCATTGAGGTTCCCAGCTTGCTCTCCAACCAAATGCAGGAACCATGCAAAGCAAAGCCCCCGATTGTCTAGTGCCCCTAAGCCTCCCTTGCTGCAAAATTTTTGGTCGCCTTCGTTGACATTCGCGGCCTATCCATGCATTCGTCAGCCGTTGATCCGTCACAACAAGTAGCATACGAGGTGAGTGAATCCTGGAGCAGGGCAACAGAACTAGTAATATCAGCACGCTCTTCAAATACACTGCTGTTAGCGCTAGCGCACAGCTTACCCTGGTGACATCTTCGCGGGGCAGTGGCGGCACTGGTGCGGCATTCGTTTTATAAACGTAAATCAGCCGCCAGGGACGCATAAGTTTCTTTGTTTTACAGGCAAATTAATTGTGGTCTTCATTGTAGAGCTGTTCAACTGTAATCTAGTGCTTATGCTGATGCTACTTGCTGGATGCAGCGGTTCGTTTTCCTCACGTGATAGTGTGCGACGCTGTTGTATCTCAGCTTTCGGACTTTAAAACCAGCAAGCATCTAAAATGTGCTGCATAATAGACAGTTTTAGTTTAGCGTACGCTATAAAATAGTGGGTCATCACTGCGCATGCGCAGAACGCTAAACGACCCATTGCGTATAGTGTACGCGCACTATTTCTCAGATTTAGCATTAGTGTCCTTGCGTGGTTTGCGGAATTTGCGTGAAACATGGCGGCGGCCCCGGCTGCCAGCTTCGAATTGAATTTGGCGTTGCTTTTGTAAAATGGACTTCGTTCTTTGCAACTGACTGTGTAAATGGCTTTCGCTTAGTCTCAGGCTGCTTCGACGACAGAGTATTATGGATAACCTTGTGGTGTTTTCAAAAGCGCTTCTCATTTCGAGTGAGTTGAAACCTAACGAAAGAAACATCCGACATGTTAGCACCACCTATAGCTACAGTCGGGAGATAGCCGCAATGACGGCACATGGCCTCTAAGATCTGAACATCTCACAGGCCAACTCAACCTAAAGAAATGTGTGCTGCTTAGCATACGCTATATATACTTTAGCGTATAGCATACGCTATAGTTGCGTACGCTAAATTAAAACTGTAATGTCAGACCCATAAGTTAGCTTCATCCCAATACAGTGGTGTTACGCATTCAACCATGCACTTAGCATTGTGATGAAGTATACCAACAGTGGGAAGGGGTCACAAACACTGGACATAGCAAGGCTACGCGGTCAAGTATACCATAGCGCTGAAGCATACTGAAAGTGGAAAAAGATAAAATTACATGCAGAGTATCCTGTGGGAGTTATCTAAATGATGCATAAGCATTTGCGACTGATCACCTACTGTTTTGTCGTCATATGCTGCTGCGTTTCATATAATTGCGAGAAACGCCACGAAAAAAATCATGAAATGGAGAAGCGCATTTGCAACACCAAAATGTTAAACTGAGACCAGCATGAGTATGAAGCAGAGGCCAGTAGTAGCACTGTTCACTCCTTTTATATCATGGTGCATTTGGATGATGTTGCTGCTTCATGGAAGATGAGCATTGGCCAATGCGTGCTGTTCTACGTGACGTAATTGAACAGTGTCACGTTAGGTAGACGTCATACGTAGATGTGGTCAATGATGCTGCCTCCTCTCGATGCAAACCATTATCAACTGTACATCAGCGGCCGCTGCTTATGGCACGGCTGCGCAGGCCCGATCTTACAATTCGCTCGCTCATGCGGGCCTTATCTTGAAAGCAATCATCTTACGTGACGGACGGGTTTCCTCATTGGGTAAGCATAGAAACCTTTACGCATTTTGTTTTAAAGTGAAGCTTTCTTTGTCTCTTCCTTTGACTTTCCCACTCCAGCTGCTGCTGTGGACTGCTGCTGATGTCACACACACCACGTCGGGGGGGAGGGGGGGTGTTCAGAGTGTGTATATACATGACAGGCACAAGTAAGAGAGGAAAGGAGATGGGAGAAGCTTGTTTTCACCCCACCGCATCGAATGTGCACAATGCCCTCTGGAGCTCCCTGGCCGTTGTCACATTAGCCACCTGACAGCTGCAATTATCCGTGACTCCCCTCAGAAGCACTGAAGAAACTGCAGCACTTATGTGCGAGGCGAGAGGGGACACAGATAGAACTGTAGAGAGAAGAAGAGGGAGGAGAAGAGGCAGTTCCCATATAAGATGGGGGAAGTGACATGAGAAGGCAAGGAAACTCCACTAACATACAACAGCGGTTGCGGTGTGCTTATGTTCAAGGCACAATACAATACGTTGCTGCTATTTCTGAAAAAATAAACACAATGAAAATATGTCAAGCGGGCAATTCACACAGGGCGTGTAGAAGCAGAGCCGCATTAATTAAAGCACACTGCAGCGTCCAGGAAACACTACAGAAGTGGTTGACCATCAAATCAACACTTCTGTGCCCGCTGCATTAGCTCTGCTGCTATGGCATTGCGAGAGGTCATGGATTTGATCCCAATCGCAGGAGCCACATTTCGACGGGGGCGAAATAGAAAACCCATGTGCACTTAGATTTTGGGACACATTAAAGAACATCACGGTGTCAAAATTAATCTGGAGTCTGCCACTATGCCGTGCTTCATAATCTGAGTCGTTTTGGCACGTACAGCCCCATAATCCAATTCAAGTTTAAAACTTCTGCCATAACGCGATGTGCCATATGAGGAAATGACAACACTCAACCCTCTCGGGTTATAAGATATGGCCCAGAACAATGCCTCATGCAAACACCTCTCCCTGTGTGTTCTGCCTATTACGCAGACAAACAGCAGTGGTGCCCACAAGGTAACGTTTAACATCAATTCGCCAATCTCGTGTTAGCCTAAACGTTGAAGAAATTAAGCTTTAGCCGTCAACACTGCTAATTATCGTCAATCAGAGCATCCAGCATGGAAAGCTTCACTTACATCAATTCCCACAGGGTGTGGGATCTGCATAATTTTTCCCTTATTCCTCATTTTTGTGTATTATATGTGCAATCTCCGGTTACGGTAAAAGCACCGAAACCCTTAAGAAGTGTACAGGCAGGGATTTAGAGCTATTTCCGGCAGGGTTGTGGTGATTTGGGCCCTTGCTTCGCCCATCTTGCAAGCTCCATATATGAGACTGCAACACAGCCTTGCACATGTTCCCGACTATACATGCGCACATGTGCCATCATCTGTCACAGTATGAGCACAGAGACATCTAATAACTCACATGACACCTATTCAAAGCTGGTTCTGATGTTGCTGCAGTGATGGTACGCAATACATTACAGAAGCTCCAGTGCATAACACAACTGCATTGCGGTGAAGCTCAGTCTAGGGCATTGGCATTGAAACTTGTTTAAGAAATCACATTTCCTCAAGCCACAACCAGCATGCGTATTCGTGCTCTTAAACTGCACAAGGGCCATCCATATGCCGACGTGTCGGAAGGTTAAGTCAGGTGTAGTTCTGACCAGAATGCACATATTGTTTGGCATGTCTAGAAAGTGTTCCTAAAGTCACCTCTGCTGCATTACAGTTGAGTTAAGCAGGGAAGCTTATGCAATGTATTGCACTGAAGCATATTAAAAGCGAAAAATTGCAATTTCATTGCTGTGGTGATTTAAGCCCCTTGTTTGGGGGGCCATGACCGTGCCCCTCTGGAGGGCACAAAGGAGCGACGAATCATGGTTGGAGAGCATGACACAAACCCTGGCGATGGAGAAACAGCTTTGATGACCTGCTCTACCGAAACTGCACTGCTTGTTCAGCAGGTGTTAATCAAGAAGCTAGAAAAATGAAACCTAGTAGTCCGGATATTTATTGACTACAGCAAGGATTTTGACAGTCTGCAACACAAGATTCTATTAACAGAGTTGACTGCCAACGGTGTACATGGAATGACATATTTTGTTGTGTTCGTATCTGCTTGATTGCAGGCAATGCGTTGTCATTGGAAATAGTATTTCCTCGGACGGCAATATTGTTAGGTGTCCCACAGGGCAGCATTTTAGGTCCCCTTCGACATTTACGTTAATGACATGATAGACATACGAGGGTTGAACCAGAAATAAGGTTCCCATCAATTTTAGAAGTAGAGAACATTGTTTATTCTCATAGAAATTTACATTATTGGAAAGATGAAACTTACATAATCGCCATCTTTTTCTATGCATTTTTGTATACAGTGCTCCAATTTCTGTATCCCAGTGTCATAGAAGTCTGCCGCCGACCCATTGAGGAAGCATTTCACCTCTTCGACTTCATCGCTCCGAAAGCGTTGGCTACTCAAATGTTCCTTTAGCTTGGGGAACAAGTGATAATCACTAGGTGCAAGGTCCGGACTGTACGGTGGGTGGGGCATGACAGTCGACCCAAAGTTTGTCAAAAGTTCCTGGGTTTGACAGGAGACGTCAGGTCGGGCGTTGTCGTGAAGCAGTGTTACACTGGCTGCCAGTTGTCCTCGCCGGCAGTTCTGAATAGCTTGCCTGAGTTTTGCCCATAAAAATGGAGTCCAACAATCCTTCCTTATCTTCTTGACAATTTTGAAGAAACTGGCGAGCACAGTCAAGGCGTTTCTCCTTGTAGTCTGATGTCAATAGCCGCGGTATCCATTGAGCACAACACTTCCGATACCCAATACTTTAGTCAAAGCTCTTTCCACTGTACCGTAAGAACTTCCAGGAATCTGAGCAATAAGTTCACAGATGTTGATCCTCCTCTTCCGAAGCACTTTGCGTTGGGCCATCTTGATAACCACCTTCGAAACTGACGGTCTTCCACTCCGTTCTTTATCGTGGACTTTCTTTCAACCGGCACTAAACTCCCTAAACCACTTTCGGACGTGTTGAACGGACATGCACTTGTCGCCATACACCTCTGTCAACTGATGATGAATATCCACAGGGGAGTCCCCTTGGCGTGCAAAAAGTGAATTGCGGAACAAATCTCGTACTTGGCGCAATCAACAATGGGAACCTCAATATCTGACGGCTGCTGAGCCAAGAATGAGCGGTGCAGCGAAGCAAAGTGCGGCTGGGGGGAATGGAGAGTGGGGGAACAGCCGCCTGCATGAGTGTTGCCGGATTTCACCTCGCACCTTCCCGTGCGGCTGGAGCTCTTTGGGAACCTTATTGCTCGATGAACCCTTGCAGAAAGCGAGGCAACAACCATTCTATATGTGGATGATACCAGCCTGTTTGTCTCTGGTCTGCAGGCTTGCGATGTCATTCCTAAAGCGAACGCGCTCCTTTCCACTTCATTGGGATGGTCCAGCCACAACGGCCTTAAAAATATTATTTCTTTCCAGACCAGTTGCAATTACAAACTTACCAGGCACTATTTGCGTCTCATATTAACTACTGCATGCATGTGTGGGGCACCACTGTGAACACTAACACAAGCTTTTTCTTCAGAAACGTGCACGTCGGAATTATTGCTAACGTTCCATACCTCCACACAACATCACCACTTTTCACCAAATTTAACGCGATTTCAAACTGCCAGATCTGTATGGCTTTCCTTTACTCTATTCATATTTTTTTCCTCTAACAAAGTCTCTTCACTTGTAAAATCACTGTCGGGACTACAGCCAGGATAGATGGCTCGTGCCAAAAAGGCTAACAATTTATCTAATGCAATCGCTAACCTGTAATGTTCCTTTACTTCTTAATAAGTATGAAAACCAAGGCATTATTAATGTTCATGTATTTATCCGGAAAGAAACGCGAAATATTTTTTGGTCTACAATCATTCATTACATGATGCCTGCGCGCGGGAACAAATGTATGGATATCCATAACTGGGAGTTACTAATGCGCTGTTCTTTCTCTCTCTCTCTCTATAATATATATATATACATATATATTTTGACGGGCTCAGACACTGAACCAGTGTTTACAGTCGTCTTCTCTGAAGAAGGACAAGAAGCCCCCGGAAAGGCTGGTGACGGTCATCGGAGACGTTGATCTTCCCAACGATGTCAGGCATGTGTTGAACAAAGGTCCGAAATTCAGCCACGAGCCACGGATAGCAGCACATGAGTTCCTGGCGCTTAATAGGCGCATAGCAGGAAAGGCATTGGAAGAAAACCGTGAAACATGCCTTCTGGATGGTGTGGATACGCTTATAAGATCTACGACCAGCACTAACACGTTGACTAGCAAAGATTCTATGGGAAAAGTCGTGTCGTATTTCAGGAAGAATAGACTCCGGCTTCTTCAAGCTGACAAGGATGGTGGGTTTGTGGTGCTCACCGAGGAAGAGTTTCAAAAAAGAGCCGGCGAAGCAATTGCAAAGAACTTCATCCCTCTGAAAGCTAGTGCGACGCGAGTGAGAGGCAAGGCGGCTGCGATGTGCAAAGAATTAGATCTGAGCACGCTGGCCAATGACATTGGTAACAGCAAAAGCAATGCCCTTTCCATGTTCTTTACGGCCAAAACGCACAAACTGTCCGTGCCATTCAGAACAGTGGTCAGCAAAAATGGAACTTCGCTGATTGTGTTAAGCAAGTTTCTTCAAAAGCACCTTACATCCCTTAAAGTTCAAGATCCATACGCCACAAAGAGTTCAAAATATGTTGTTAGGTTTCTTGAGGAATGTACTTCCAATGGTTAGGTGTTTTCAGTAGATGTCGAAGACTTGTTTTACTCTGTGCCCCACGATGCCTTATTTCGTTCTGTCAGAGATGCTATAGAAAGTAACGGTGCAGTAGAGTTCCAAAACTCCTCTGGCGTGTCAATATATAATTTTATGAAAATGCTAGAATTTTACCTTGATGTGACGTTAATCTCTTTCGAGAACAAGTTTTATCGACAAAGACAAGGGATTTGTGTTGGATCCTGCGTAGCCCCGGTGCTTACTAACATTTTCTTAACCTGTATTGACAGCGCCTTGGAGCCAATTTTAACATGGTGCTCGTCCTGTGTCGTTCTCCCCACTTGTGAACGTCTTCGTTGGCGCTGTTCCTTCCTAAATCAAGTATGCACCATCTAGCCCAAATGAATGTTGTCCTGAACTTCTAGACTCGTTGATTTTTTCATCGCCGCGTCTAGCCATAACCACTATGGTCTAGCCCCAGGGAGCCCAAACAGAGGAAACGAAGGTAGAAATGAACGATAAAGGTAATCTAAAATGACGCAGGAACTAGGCAGCCACCGTACCTGCGGTTAATCAAACATTTAAATTTTGACACTTCACGTGCCAAAGCCGAGAACTGATAATGAGGCACACCGTAGCGGTGAACTGCGGATTAATTTTCACCGCGCGGGATTCGTTAACATGTATTCAACGTACGGTACACGGGCATTGCATTTTAGTTCGTCGAACCCCGTCGAAATGCGGCCTCCACGACCGAGATGTGATCCCACAACCTAACTTTCACAGCACAACGCCAAAACCACTAATACAACATGGTGGGTCTAGAAGCCATCAGGACAGTTTCAGTTGGCTGGACCAATAAACCATAATGCTTTTCACAAAATCCCGCAACTTTTGCGGAGTCCAACATGACTGTCTAATGTGAGGAGTTTATTTTAAACTTGTTTCAATGCCAGGGCAGAATACTCAGACTTCGCCAACGTTACATCGCGATTGCATCTTTTGTCAGAATAGTAGATGCTTTCGGATTGCTACAGGCGCGCCCGTGCAGCCCACGCAGTTCGTGCGTGGTTGCGGGCCAGAGAAGAGAGATATGCACAAGAGAGGATATCTGCCACGCCTTCCGACGTCACTCATGCTTCGCAAAGAGTGACGTCAGCATCTCTCAGCTTTTTCTTTCCTCCATGGTCAGAGCACCCGCAGATATAGAAGGCCCGCTTGCACGCACTGAGCATAGTTACATAATCGGTTTTTAGGAAACCCCATGCTTCTCTTCGCGGTCTCGCAATGGCGAAAGTTGCTTCCTTTGAATGTCAGTACTGCGACCGGCGGTTAGCGAACAATCGCAGTCTGCAGAGGCACATAAAACTTATGCACAAAATCACTCACCCAAAGTACAACTGCGACGAGTGTGAAGTAGCCCTGACTTTGAAAGAACTGGAGTACCGCCATATCAGCGTGCATTTCTTCGAGCCGGAATATGAGAGGTATCACTTTCTGACAATGCCAGGTAAGACACTTGCTTATTCTCTCAAAACAACGCGCGATTACTGCTGCACCTGTTATTTTTGCATTACGGGCTTGCAGAGTGAACGATTCACTTGTTCACTTATTGCTTGAAATGTGCTCATTTATGGTGCTTTCATGCTTAACATTTTATCTGACCATGCACTAGCTGCAACTTATACCATCATACATTAAATTGCATGCTTATCATTGCTGTTTTGAATCGAAGCAACGCAGAATCATTGCTGATGGATCTTTTTTAAGAATCGCATATTTAAGTTTTTAAAAAATGTACCCGCCGCGGCGGCCGCATTTAGATGGGAGCGAAATGCAAGAAACGCCTGTGTGGCACGTTAAAGGGACACTAAAGTGAAAAATTATTTCTTCTGCATCAGTAAATTACCGTTCTACAACACCAAAAACACCACTGTTACAATGATAAGACGTTTGGTAAGCCAGAAAAAGCGCAAGAACGAAATACGGGTGGCGACGCCTACTTGAGTTCCCGCACCTGGGGGCTGTGATGTCGTGGATTTTGATGGCATCTTCTAGGGCCTACTAATTATATATAGCGGTACAGATTGACTATATTGAGTTCTAAAGGAACCAAATATTAAGCATGGCAAGTTTCAGGAACCTTTATTCAGCCAACGCGGCCCAAATGCGAAAACATACTTTGGAATCCCTGACGTCACGCTAACGTACCAGCGCTGGGGTTTCGGCGCGAAATTCAAATACTGATACTTGGACCTTCATTTTCTCATCTAATAATCAAACTATTTTTTTGAAATCACTGCCTGCAGGGTTCTCAAACAATGCTTCATTAGTCTAAACTGATTTATTGTTTCGCTTAGTGTCCCTTTAAAGATCCCCTCGGGGTCAAAATTAATCCGGACTGCGCCACTATGGCATGCCTCATAATCAAATCGTGGTTTTAGTGCACAAAACCCTAGAATACATTCTATAAAAGAAAAGTGACTGGAGGAGCATGAATGAAGTTAATGATTTGCTATTTTTACTTTAACTAATGAAAGAAAGAAAACAAATATACAAAGTATGAACCCTGCTTCTAGTTCCCAACTTCTGTAAGGTAAACCATGCGATACAATATATGCAGATTTGGTAGCATAAATATTAGCCATAGTGGTGGCCATGCCATGCAGGAAAGCACTCGCTTTGCAAACTTGGAAATGGGTAAGCACCTATAGTATGGTACAGGAAAAATTTTTCTCCCCATTGCAGCAAGCACCTACTTTTTTTTTTTTTTTTACTGCATTCTTTAGGGTCTAGAAGCAATAGTTGTCAGGTTAGGTAGCATGGACAAGCCTCCTTGTACATTAATAATGTGTTAAATCAGCTTTTCTGTTCAAGAAATCTGGTCTAATCTTGTGCCTTAAACTGGTGCTGGAGCTTTCATATGCTTTACAGTCGTCGTATAGTTATGCACAGGCTTGCGCGGTATTGCACACTAATGAATAGAGGCAAGTGCACAGGTATGAGATTGCACTTCTGCCTAAGGTCGATCTGCAATCGAGTACATGGCTTTGTGTGAGCGTGAACTCCATACAATGGAAAGGATTGCGTCTAAAAACATGTACACACAGCAGAAAAAACAAAGTAGCACTTCATATCAATCTTAACACAATAAGTAAAAGCTGAGTCAACCAAAGCGCAAATTTTGCATTGTTTGATTAAAGAAGTGCTAGAAGCACTGTACACTAGTTCTAATGATAGCTCCTGTCGAAGTTTTATATTTCCTGAATGCCCAATGTGCAAAAAATTTAAATCTACTAATTGTTCAGTTAAAACACGGGGAAAACATGGTGTCAACCACGTGCCAACGCACGCGTGTTAGCCGGCATGTCAACGGCGTCTGACACACCGGCTGAGAAAAAGAAGAGGAAAGAAAAAAAGAAGGATACGCCAAGAAACCAAACTAAGTGTTGTTGCCTATAACTTGAAATTTAGCATAGCGAATAGATTATAAAGCTCCTTTTGAAATGTTTATGCCTATTTGTTGCAATGCTTTGAACTTATAGATAAGGTATGATTCTCTGTATTTTCTTTCTCGTTCAGAACGGAAATTTGTAAGATGTAGAGTTGCCATTTTCAGTTGTCATTTCATGCAGTTCTTGGCGTTGCTCACGAAAAAAATTTTGATGGCAGTCACTTTGTGCTGCTATATTAGACGCCATGTCACAGTGTCAACCTCAAATTAATAAAGCAAATTAGCTTACAGTTTCTATACATACTGTCTTCGCAGGAGTTTGATCTCTGTATGAAAGCTGCAAAATGTACTCAAACAAAGCATAGTTTAAAGATGTACAAGAAGCAACATCATTCTTGTCACTTTTTTATATCTTCTTTTTCTTCAATTCCATTATGCTTCGCTCTAAAATTTTGCCCTGAGAAAAACAAATGCTTGATCCTCATCAGGAAAAAAGAAAAGATTTCATTGAACCTCTTCTTCATAACTGCTGAGTTCCACAACATGTCTACGATTCAACTTTGTAACGCTAGTTCTGTGCATTACACACCCTGAAATGCAGACTAAACATACAAGTGTCCAGGGTACTTAATCTTCTTTCTTCTTCTAAATTACCCCATAAGATATTCTGCACAGCCAACGTGGGCTTACAATAAACTGATTCCCCTTGACACACTGCATACATGTAACATTTGCTTTATTTTATTATCCTGATCAGCTTTCAAGTCATAGAAGGAAAAGGTGGAGAAAGACACACGCAGTCACTTCATTGCAAGGACAGGTACAGAGACTTGCGGCCACCTGAAAAAGCAGCATTTCTACTTCGTCTGTCACCGGTCTGGAAGTTATGCTTCACAAGGTATCGTGAAATGCCCGTATCATGACCACCAGTCCGAGTCTCTGGCTTTGATGGGTTTTTAAAAACCACAGAGATTTTTGTTCAGTCATGTTTATACGATTACTCAAAGAAGTGTTAACAGCATATCGGAATGAACCTCAACCTGGACAGTTATCTCGGTATGCTCACCCAAGCTGGGAATCATGTGTGCCTAAAGTTGGGCTTAAACATACTCCAAGGCCATCTTGGCCAAGATTATACATATGATTCTATTTTCTTCCTATCATTCAACACACCATCTATGCAGTAACACTGAAGGAAGTGCGAGTGATGCGAAAGAAAATAGAACAGGATAAAAATTGTATACACTAGCCTGACCCTGGTCACCTCAAAGCCTATGCATCAATATTAAACTACTTACACCCAAGTCCAAGCGTACCACTGTCCAAGTGGCTGCCCTTTAAACAAAGCTCTAGTAATGCTGGACCTTGCTGTTAAAGAACTCCTGTAATCAACCACAAGACATCGGCTGTAATCGCAAACCAGACCTATGACAGCACCAATGTTAAACTATTTGTTGTCACCAATATGAGTTAAGCACATTTGTTTTAGAACTACACTGTACTATTTCTGTGTCAGTGATTGCTGGGGAGTCCTCGTGTATCGTGTTAGACATAAAAGGATTTAAAGAGATGCCTACAGAGACATTGCGAAAGTAGCTGGTATTAGTAGATTGCACCAATGATTGGAACATCTTTTTGGAGCACATGTTACAAGCACATGTAATAAATAATGAACAGTGACACAATACATCCAGCGGTCAGATGCAAGTAGTACTGCTCAACATGACAACAGATCACTCTATTCACCACTGTCGGAGTGGCAAAGTTTAAAGTTCGTTTCCAAAAGCATTGCCTGCCTGGGTTACATGTCGTCATAACCTTCCCATGTTATGAATACGTAAAATTTATAGCAGGCCCATCCCAAAAATTTGGGGACGTCCAAAGCCAGTATATCAAAAAAATGTCTTCTGTTTGATTCTACTCTAACCTTATAGTCCACCGATTTCAAGTGACTGGCCCAGCTAGTAATGCAGGTGGCATGCAGCTCTAACAAGTAGTGCGGCTGGAATAGGAATACTTTATTGTGGCACTGGTGGCCTGAATTCAAAGCCTTTTCATTAAATAACAAAGCTCAAAAAGAACAGTGCCACAGTTATTCATGTCTTACTGAGACTTGGCTAATACAGCCCACACCCACAGTGGGTGGTGTGTCAGCATGCAGCAGTGGCCTAGCCAGTTAAGGATTTGGGCTAGGAAATAAGTAGTCATGGTGCATGTTGGAGCAGAAAAATTGGCCCTTTTGGAATAGTTCGAGTAGTACAGCAGTAATGTGTAGCCATTTGGTGCAGCTCATTATTACTGTGCACTCACTAAATGCTGCTCAACAGCAAAGGAAGACACCAAGGCCAACAGCCAGCAGCAGCCAATTAGTACCACGTCAGTATGTTGCAAACACTTTTCTTTGAATAGGTAAGAAACCTTCATAAACAATTGAAAAATTCATGCAGAAACTCCTCTGGGACTTAAGTACGCTTAAGCATTGTACCACTTGCTCATCTCCACGCAGCCCAATGTCATTATCAACTCATTTTCAAGGATACGGCAGCCTGTAATGGAAAATTTCAGAAAGACATCCTAGGGAAAGTAAAAGATGTCCAAACGAATGTTACTGAACTTCTTTCCTAAATGGAAGGAACCTCTGGCGTCACGAGGTAATTCATATGCTTGACACCCAGGACAAACTGGAAAGCATAAAATTGGGACAATTGCAACACAAGTTTGGTGGTAGACGACCTCAGTAACAGATTGCGTCACAACAACCTTATCTTTAAAGCAGTCATTGAGCAAGACTCAGAGACGTGGCAGGAAAAGGAAGGGCTTGTAACTGAGTTAGTTTCTAAATATTTAGGCATTGCAGCTGGTGAAATTGAACGTGCCCATAGAATAGGACAGAAAAGACAAGGCTATACTTGGCTGATAATTGTGAAATTCCTAAACTTAAAAAAGAAAACACATACTGAAAAATGCATTTAAACTAAAAAAGGTTTGAATCGTCTCATGTGGATTGATAAGGATTTTTCAATGAGGATGCAGTCCAGAAACTCAGAGATTTCGGACGTTCCAAACAGAAGCCCGCGGAAAGATTCAAACTTCTGTTTGACAAGCTTCTACTAGACAACACGATTTGTCTTTGACCATACCACTAATGAAGTAAGTGCCCTCCCGAAACATCACGTCCTCGTGAAAACCCAGTGATGTAAAAAATGAACGCTGTGATGCATGTGTGTCAATTCTTGTGTCAAACTTCCGCAGCTTATTTCGTAAGCAAGATCACCTCTGTTCTTATCTTGAATCCTGTTCAGTAGACGTTCTAGGCACCGAAACCTGGTTGTCATTTGACATTTTGGATCGTCCTTGTCTCGTCAGTTTTCATTATTTAGAAAACATAAAACTGAATCGAGAGGTGGCGGTGTGTTAATCGCAGTAAAATCTAGTTTGGAAGCTTGCGTTATTGAAACTAATTCCTGCCTCAAAATTGTAAGGGTTGCTCTCTGTCTGCCCACACATTCTACCTCTGTCATTGGAGTCTGCTATCGTCCACTTGATTCATCCCACCACTTTCCGGATTACCTAAACAAGTCTAAGTTTTGTCCAGAACAAGTACCCGACATCACCAATATTTCTTGTCGGCGATTTCGACTATCCCAATATTGAATGGCATTGATGCCGACCCCTGTATGGCACAAGAAAAACGTCAATGCCAATATTTTCCTGACATGCTCTCAACTTTCAATTTGCATCAAATTGTTTCTGTTCCCACTCATGGTGATTCACTCTGACCTCATACTAGCCACAGAACCAAATAATGTTACGGAATATGTATTGGGGATGGTATCAGTGGCCACAATATCTTGCATTGTGAATTCATAGGTGCCCTAAAGAAACATGAAAATAGAAAGAAATTAATATTTGATTACACCCGCGTGAATGTCAGCGGGCTTGTTAGTGACCTTTCCACCTTTTCTGTCGGCTTCTTGCAGTCATTCCCTCATTGCAACATAAACACAAACTGGGTTTTTCTTCATAATGGGCTGATCACACTTAAAAAGAAAAGCATATTCCAAAATTCAAAATAACAACCTGCACAGAAAGCACTTGGTTTGCAACGCATGTGAAACCTATATATTGCAGAGCTGAACTATGAGCATCTGTGGAAGATTGGAGGCCCTATCGTGAGCACGCACACTTATGCAGGACCGTAACAACAACAGCCAAAGATAAATTTTTCAACCATGACATTTCAGACATGCTTAGCAATGACACAAAAATTTAGGAAACCCAAATTATCGAACCTGACGGTACCGTTATCTAAGGATGGTAACATTCTTTCTCTGGCACGTGTTGCTATTGAATTCAACAAGTTTTTTTTCATCCGTTTTCACGGATGATACTCCTGTACCTAGTAGCTTTCAGGCCCCTATTTTGCATTCAAGCATGCACAACATTAATATCGCTTCTGAAGTAGTACAGTCCTGTATCGATTGTCTTCCAACTAACTCTGCTCCTGGTCGTGATGGCATCTGCCCTAAACTTCTTAAATATCCAAACCTGCAATATGTTGCATTTTAGCCAAGCTTTTTCAGCAATGTATTGACACGGGATGCGTCCCAAATGATTGGAAGGCAGCTTGCATAATTCTCATATTTAAATATGGTGATTCGTCTAACCCATCAAATTACAGACCAATTTCTTTAACCAGCATGTGCTGCAAACTTCTCGAACACATCATTTCATCTGCTCTAATGAAGTTTCTTACAGAACATAACTTTTTCTTTATCACTCGGCATGGACTTTTACACGATTGATTTGAATTAATGACTTGCATAACTCCACTCATTCTTTTTATCGAATCGATGTAATATCTCTAGAGTTTGCGAAGGCTTTTGACAAGGTTCCTCAATTCTGGCTTATTCATAAACTGACAGATCTTAACATGTGAGGATAACTAGGTGGACTACCATCTTTTTAACTAACCGGTAGCAATCAGTTTTCATCAATGACCATTTGTCTCCATTAAATCATGTCAAATCTGGAGTACCGCAAGGTTCCATGCTCAGGCCTATTTTGTTTTTAGATTATATTAACGATATTAGTAATGGTAGGCATTTCATAGACTATTTGCTGATGATTGCAGGATCTACTAACCCTGAGGACACCTGCTACCTTCCATCTTACTTAGACAATCTCCGTAAGTGGGGCAGTAAGCAAGCGGAAATCAACATTAATATAACAAAAGCTATCAGATTCGGGACTACAGCTAAACCCGTGTTATGCAATTGCATAATTATAAAACATGCCCGTAGCCTCGGTATTCACAATATCTGGGTGTTCATTTGTCATCCGATCTGTCATAGAACATTTGCGTAGATGTGATTTTCACTTCACAGAGTGTTTTAGTTTAGTGTCATTACGGTCCACCCCGCTCCAAGTTGCCCCGCTAAGCCACATGGTGGAGTGGTGGGTGATTGCATGTTTTAGTTGTATGTCTAGCCTAGCGGAGCAGAGGGACGGATGGATAGGTGCTAAGAGTGTCCCCTTTGGAAAGATGTGTGGGTTGCGCCCTGAAGCTCTTGTATTGCCTAATGTTCTACCTTTGTTAACAAATAAAAAAAAAACCCACGATGACTTCCCATAACCAAACTTTCTGAACTTTGTCTTTGCAAGCCTCTGTTGTTTGACGTTTCCCTACTTTTTGTTCACCAATCTTCCATTCGCTGCTTACCAATCTTTACTGCATACATTTTTACTTTCCCTCTGCTCTTGCTGAACCCAAGGGCTTCAAGCAGGCCATTGGTGTATGTGTGTGAAAACTTTTATTGTAATGATGTCCGGAGGCTAGACTTCTCAAGCCAAGGCGGGCTGCTCCCACATTGGCACTGTCAGGCCAAGCCTTTCAGCGACATCATGGGCCCCCTGGACTGCCCTTAGTTGGTCCTGAAACAATGGGCTTTGAATCCTTTTCTCCCACTGTGTCCATTCTTCAACGAGTTTGGGGAGAGTCGCGGGACACCCCGCCAGCATATGTCCGATTCCAATGATGCCATTACAATCATTGCAGTCCATCTTAATCTCCCTCTCTGGATATATTTTATTAATGGTATATAGGCCAGTGGTGCCTAAATCTACTGCTAGGGAGATATTTCACATTCTAGTAAAGCATGCTCTATTGTTTCCCTAGCTTTACCGCAGCAAGCACATGCTTCTTCCTTCTTATATCTTGCTGTATAAGTGCGTGTTCTAAGGCATCCCGAGCTCATTTCAGAAAGTAATAAGCTTCCCTTTGAGTTATAATAGATTGTTTCTTTCCCGATATTGTTATTTCCTCTTCAGTAGTTACTCATAGCAGGTTTATTTTCCATTGCCGCCAGCCACGAGATTATCTCGGCCTCTCTGGCTTTCCGCTTGATGTTGCTTTCGTATTTGCAGTGCCTTCTGGCCGAATTCAGGGTAATGAAACAAAATAAAAGCACCTATAAGTAAAACTTATAAGTAAAGCTTTTATAAGTAAAATGAATACATATAGCTTATTTGTCCATAAAGCATCTAAACATGAACTTGTAATGCATTACTGGTCCATTTTATCCAGTGGAAAATAAAGCCCCATCTTGGGAAATGCCACGTGATAGCCAGCGAGCTTGCATTTTGCATCCAATCTGATCCTTTCTGATGCCAACATATTGCACAGCATGCATCACATACTCCCGCGCTGCGAGGTTTTCAAATGGGTCAGCATGCGCACCTTCTAGCAGACATAAGTCTTCGTCTGTGCAAATCTGTCTTGTAAAGAGCAAGGCAGGCAAGGTGCCTCGATGCACGTGCCAGAGTGGGTGTGTGCATCGACCACCCTTGCTAGAAAAAAATGGCGGCAACCTTCTGCTCAGGCAGCTTGTAAGTGGACCGTGTTTCTGACTCCACCAGCCTGCTTGCAGCTAAGCGGAGGGCGCATGTGCATTCACGCTTTTGCTCCGCTCAGCTGCTTAGCCGAGTGTAAAAACGGCAAACTAGAACACTCTACTAAAGCAACCAGATCACTTGGCTTCATAAGGCACTATTTGCACTCGGCTAACTCCGAGACCAAATTTCTGGCTTACACCACCTTAGTATGCTCTAAAATCGAATATGCCTTCTTAATTTGGAATCCACACATGAGGCCTACCTCAAACACAAACTAGAGTCTCTGCAAAATAATGTTGCTCGCTTCATCACAAGAAACTACTCGTATACATCTAGTTACGGAAATAAAATATTAGATTAATTTAGCTCCTCTCAATATACGCAGGCTTCTGACACTATTGTCCTTCTTTCATAAACTTTACTCCAATCGGTTGTCCCACGTGACTCTAAATATCAGACTAGCTCGTGACATGTGTCTTGATGGCTTGATCACCAACTTAAAATCGCACCCATCTTCACCCACACTAATCCGTTTTTCCACTCACCTCTTCTCCTCGCTATTTGTCACGACTCATTTGTACATAATTTGAAGTTGTTCCTAGAAATCTGAACTACCTCTTACCTTGCTGTTCCGTTCCAGTTGCATTTCTTGATGTTCTTATTTAATATGCAATTTTGCTTTCCTGTTTAGTAATGTATACTTAAATTTTTTTCCATTGTTTTGTAATGTAAAACAGCTCATTGTGATAAGTCAAGTATTTTAGGAACCTTGAACCTTGTCATTACTATGTTTTTTCACACATTGTATATACCCTGTAATAAGTCGTTTTTTTGCACTAATTCATGTTGTTCCAATTCATATTTCTTGTTTAGTTGTGTACTTTTGGTATGTTTTGCTCCTTTCATTGTAATCCCTGTAAGAGATGGTGTCTGCCATGAAAAGGGTACCTGGCCCATACCATCGTCCGACTCATTCATGCTAAGGATGTTGTCGAAGGGAGGAATGAGGAGTAGGGGATTTATTTACAATATCTACATGAAGGGTGGAGAACATTACATCTGATCAGTCTAGCATGACTGAAATGCACACTGAACAGCCGAAAATGTCTGCTTAAACACACTCTGTCCTTACTAGATCCCTAGGCCAGGGAAAGCTGCCATCCAACCTTCATCCAACCAAAGCGTACAAAGTCGTCGAAGTACCCGCCTTTGAGGGCGAAGGTTCACACACTCTCTTGCACTTTTGTTTTACTGAACACACCAAAACCAGTGAGGCCTCATAGACAGGTGTTGTCACGCTTGACTCAAGCTGGCATGTCATTCATGAGCTGACTCTGCAGTTTGCTGCTGAATCTGTCATGACCGTGACTATTACCAGAGTACATGGGGGAATGCCATAGAACAAACATTTCCAGGAGTTTTCTTGCTCCAATTGGTCCCTGAAGGTGACAGCGAACCAGCTAACAATCCTGTCCGCCAAACGTGTCTAGCCTTACTGGCTCCGAAGGGCTATTCGAAGGGGGCGTGTTGTTGGCTTCACGAAGCGATTCATTGCAGTGAAGCCAGAAGGTCACTATCCCCGCTGGCCAATCGTAACATCCCCCACCCCTATGCCTCCTGGGCTCTTTAGGGTACTTGAACAAAAAAGAGTGTTATGGAAGTTAATATGACCGGTATAAACAGCAGCGTTGCAGCAACACGGACTGCTGCAGACGGCGGCGCCAGGTGTGCGGATGACGTTCTGATCATTATAAGCTGATACTGCTCTTTAGTGCCTTATCCATCCACGTCAAACCATTATGCGCCGCGTGGACCATATCTTGAACTCCGTGTTCTCGTCGCTTTGCCTTGAAGAGCGGGCCCATATCTTGAAAGCGATCAGCGAAAGGTGCAGGGTGCGGTGTGTGCTGAGAGATTTGCGAGCGCTGCTTCGATCTCGTGGTAGCGACAGGCAGAACAAAGGTAAAGCCACTCGCTGCTGCATGCTCTATCTATATTGTATGCACTTTTCACTTTGTTGGGTGCTTGAAGGCTGTTCACCTCCGCCGTGGGTCGGCCCAGTATTGCACTATCTCTGGGATCGGCCCACATTTTTATCTTGCGTGATGCACGTTTGGTAAGCATAGAAATGCTTACACATTTAAGAAAATTTTAACACCCAGAACCAGCCAATTACTACCATGCCAGTATGTTGCAAGTACTTTCATTTGAGTTGGTATAAAGCCTTTGTAAATAAATAAAAATTTTGTGGGCTAATGACAGCAGCTGTGTGCCTAGGCGTCGGAGAGGCAAGAAATTACAACTGCACTAGAACAATTTGCTCTGTCACACATAACAAAAGAAGTGAAGGTGAATGTCTTATGTGCATTGCAAATGACACATGTGCTTTCATATGCACTATGGCATATGCACAAGTGTATTACACCCGATAACAATGCAAGAAGCTCGACAAGAAACTGCCGCGAGGCTATGAACGGCGTCCAGAAGGAGGTGCCATAGCACAAATGGATGCAAAGATGGCAGTGGTGGACACAAACAACATTGCTACCATTCCATGCACTCAATTTTGTTACAAGGTGGTTTGCTGGCCTCTGCAAATAGATATGAGTCGATTCAACTGCAAATAGATACGAGTCAATTCATCAGCTAACTGTAGCTCTAGTTACTGATACCCAACCGACCTGATGAAGCAGTGCCGATTAGGGCCAATGGTCAGGGTAGTGTGCCATGAAATTAGCTTTTGGTGATTGTGATATGGGCTGCAAGCAGTTACAGGAAGCTTGGTGTTAATATATTGGTACGATTGGCAATTGTTTCCGAGATTATTAGTACGAGTTTTTGATAACTGATGAAGCACTGCTGTACGAGTCCACAAGATCACAGCAGATCTGCTTTCCATGTGAAGCTTTCATCACTTTAACTTGTATATTATTCTACTATATGCAGGGCTCACAAACCATATACAATATTTTCCGGACAATAATTTGAACCTGGCACAAGTAACCTCCCCCTCTTTTCACAAGTCAGCAACTATCACAAGTGTGCACAGAAGTTAGTTCCTGTACTTAAAAGATCACAAATTGCCATACAGTTCTGAACCACGTGCAAGAACACATGTATGCAATGCAAACTGTGTGCCTTCCAGTGGTCAATGGGTCTTAGCGCATGCCATTGTGCTTGCTATGAATGCTGCTTTTGTCACCGTACCCTGTTAGCATTGCATATAGTAATTGCTTCGATTGGTGTTGACAGCCAGGACGAAACTTATACTGAGAGAGGCATGCCTGATAATCAGATCGTGGTATTGGCATGTGAAAACCCAGATTTGTTTTATTTGTTCTTGTTTCGAGACAAACCAAGTGCCCTTGAAATGCTGCATGCAATGCTTTGACCTCGGGCAATCCATTGCATTACTGCAAATATTACTCAATATTTGAAAAGTCTAGTAGATGATCCATCTCAAACTGAATTACTTGCACGTTCACGATTTGTTTCTTATATTTAAGTCTTCTCGTACCCCTGCTAAAAACGCTGCGTTGCCCTGAAAGCGTGAAAATACCACACCTTTGCGCAGTTCGCGTAGCCAGGTTTCAGGCAAGTTGAATTGTAGCTAAATGGTGTAAATGGTGTAGTAGAACCACCACTAAGCATGTGTTGGAAGTCCAGTGCTTAAGTTAGAATAAACTACCCGGTTATCTTTTTCCACAGCTACAAGTAAACAAAAGCTGAAGCAGCCTTCAAGTGTCAAGTGTGGAAAAAGATGTTTTGCGGCAATGGCTGTGACTGAAGACAACACAGGTGTGTATGTGGTTTTCCAATTCAAGCACAGAGGCCACGACTTTGAACTGGGTCGTGTTTTTCTGTCCAAGTCAGAAAGAGCTGCTATTGCTGGTAAGAAACCGCTTTTGCCCTGCTTTATAATACATAAAGAGTGGTTGTTGAGTTTTCAACATCCCAAATACAAGGCAATACTCATGCCAGACCATGCAATGAACTTGGAGCACATGAAATTCATTTGAAATTCATAATTTCTACATAATTCGAGGCCACCTTTACTGACTGCAGGGCATTATAGTTAATGACATCATAAACATGTTTATCATTTTGCTACATTGTATCAATGCCTGAAGGGTTCAGAGAGAGAGAGAGAGAGAAAAAAGGGAACCGTTCTCCAATTTCACAGCGGTAACAACTACCTTGGCACAGCCAGTGGCCTATATTTGACCTATATGGCTATTCTTATTGCAGGCAACGACTTTAGTTATTTTATACTTGTTTGCATCACTTCATGTACCAAGCAGGAAGGTGTAGTGCCTCCTGGTGCACTGTAGGCCACGCAGCAGACTGTGGCCTTTTCTTTTTTCTGTTTTATTTTTCAGGCTTTCAGTTAACTGTATTGGTATGACTTATGATCCTAGTGGGATTCAATGTCTCAAAATAGCAGTAAGCTGGAATAATTTCCACTTGGGATTACTTAAGGTGCATTGTACATAATTATGTCTGCCATTTTGCCTAAACTGAAGTGCAAGTATTACAGACATCGATGAAACTGCGACCTCTCGCCACTACTGTAGGTCATCCACAGCAGATGTGCTTTCCATGTGAAACTTTCATCAGCTCAAGTTGTATTTTACTCTACTATATGTAAGGCTCACAAACCATGTGCCATATTTTCTGAACTATAATTTGGACTGTTGTACAAGTCACCCCCTTTCCCCCCTCTTTTCACACCTTTCAAAGAAAAAATATGTGTTTAAAACTCATTGTATAAGATGCATCTATCTTAACTTGGGTCAGCATCGTGAAATGCGATTGTGCATGTTTATACACTTATCCTAAAATGTCGTACTTACCCATTTCAGGGCACTAAACTTCAGTAAAAAAAAATTTTATGAGCCGCACATTCTAGCAGACAAAATAAACTGCAAGTACATTGCTGGAGAAAAAGAATGTCTCATGTTGGTCCTGCATATATAAGTTACACTGTTCTACAATACGCTTGGACGAAAATGAAAAGAAAATGGTGGCACCTATGGTTTGGAAAATATGGTACCTAAATATTTTGAATGCTCATGAATCAGCTATGTGAATGAAACATGATTGAAACAATCACGATAATTAGGCTTATACCCCTGTCACACGGCGAAAACTAATGTCATTTGAAAATGATGACAATGACGATAGTAAAAAAAAAGACACGCCTCACACCCACTTTTGTCCAATAATTATTTTCCAGTATGCTAAATTCCACTAGAATATGTGATCATTGCTTTCAAACCGTAGTGTTCGATTACGAACTTGTCGACATTGCCAACGAAGTCGAGTCGAGCTAAGGCAAGCAACAGGGCGAAGAGAACGATAGGCGCGTCCGCTACATCTGCTAAAGTGGTACGAGAAGGGCAGTTGCATGTCATCGCCTTTCTGATGTGCATGCGAGCTTCTAATATCCTCATTCTTGGCGCGTGCCACAGGAAAAAACGCGCACGCTTTTATGCCAAGTCAATTGAAGTGGCCGCGGCCGATCCTCCGGTGAGAACCAACACGACTGCTGCAGCGAAAGCTAAAGATGGCTGTCTGGTCACTGGACTGAGAGTAGTTTTCTGTATTTACCTATGTGATGGACTTCAATGTCGTTAAAGCAATAATTAGGTAATAAAATGGATAGAATAATAGTGATTTTTTTTAAAACAAAAAAAAGAAGCATGTACTGTTTGCGAAACACTGGTAAACTCGTGGTGTCGAGGATACACATTCAGTTCCAAACAAATGCGAATGAGTTTGGCGAACTGATTTGTTTGTAAATGTCATTTTCGAAAATGTCCTTACGTTTTACCGTGTGACACCAAAGAAATGGCATTATCAGCGAATGTCATTCGTTGTAAATGACCTTAGATTTGCCGTGTGACAGGGGTATTAGACATGAACTCGTAAAACAGCTTCAAGTGTCCAGTCAGTACTCTACTTGACTGAAATAATACCTTTAACTCAAAAACCCACATGACTGCATAGCCTTCAAAGCATACGTTCACAGGTGTGTCTGCTCTGTAAATATGGATGAATGACTGATAAATCAACCATTAAAAATAATTGCTAAAAGCTTTAATTGACAATTTTTATATTGACATTAATCAAATTATGTGCATCAATTCAGTCAGTAACAGTGATGTTTATATTTAAGTTAATCTGGAAATGCTGCACATGTTTTCGATTGCAGACTGTTTTGCCCTTCTATGGTGGCATGCCACTATGGAAGTGGCAATAACTTATGCTATGGAATGTAATTGTAAAATTAAGTTCTAAGTGTAGGATAGAAATTGATAACAATGGCAATATTTAGTAAAGGAACTAAAAGTGGAAGACATTTTTGCCCTGGGTAGGATCTGAACCACAATCTGCACATGTCCAGTCCAGTGCAATGCTTTTACAATGGTTCAGTAATGTCTTTTGTGCGAACAAGGTTACCAACAGTGAAGGATGAAATTGGCAGCCTAGCTGTAAACTTGGTACACACAATAAATTTCTTCACTTACATACCTGATAACACTGGTGCAGATAATCCCTATGACGGTTTATCAATGACACCAAACATTGAAACACTTAAATATGTAATCTTGCCTCTTCAAATGTAATGTAATCGTGTAGTGTAATTCAGAAATGTAATCTTGCCTCTTCAGCAGCTGAAGGCTGCATAGCACCATGTCCTTGCAAAGAGCTGACCTAAAAAGAAAAAAAATTGCGACAGCTTGAACTATTTAACACACACCATTGCAAAAGGTTTTTGTAAGTCAATGTAACTCATTATTCAATTAAAGGAATTCTAAATAATGATATTAAAAATGTTCATCAGTGCCCATTTCACTTCCTTGCGTGCTCGGTAATTTTTACTTATGCTTCAACTAATATACACTTTTTCTCTACTCTCTCAAGACAAGCTGCGAGAAGGCGTGTTCATGGATGCAGTACTGGATAATGTGCGGTCCAACGTGGATGAGACATTCCACCGCATTAACCTGTTAAGCAAGCGGGATCTCCGCAAAATAATGAGGGATGCCAGAGTCTCGAAGACCGAGCGGCTGCACGATAATGACTATGTGAGCATGCAACTCTGGGTTGAGAGGATGCATAGTGAAAAGGAAAACCCATTGCTCTTCTTTAAACACCAAGGACAACCTGACAAAAAGTGACATTTTTTTTAGAGAAAAAAATCAGGACCTTTTGGATGACAGAGATTTTATGCTAGTCATCATGACCACACCACAACAGGAGCTTTTCAAGAGGCTTGGAACTGATCGTATATGTGTCGATGGAACACATGGAACAGCAGGTGAGCAGTACTATATAAATGCATTAATAATAAAAGCAAGAAAGAGGGAATGCTGTCCGAGAATAATTGCAATAGATATGATGAGTAGTATTCCTTCACACATGATATTTCTCTTAATTTTTCATTTGATGGAGTTCTCAATTAGCAGTAACAGAGCAAGAATGAATTCAGCGCTCTGTACACTGGTGATATCATTCCATTGCTACTGCCCTCATCGCTACATGCCCTGCATATCCTCTCTGTATTGTCACCACGGAGTTATAATAGGTCACATAATACAGCTCTTATCACATTTGTCTTGTGGGGATGCGCGACTGTCACACGTCCCCTGATATGTTGTTTTTCCCGCATAGCTTCCGTCTCCTGCATTGCGGCTTCACCGCGGGCCCCAGGCCACGCGAGAGATGGCGCGAGTGTTGCGCTGCTAACGCCGCCTCATGGCAGGGTTACGTGGGGGCGCAAGGGAGAACACGTTTCCTCTTTGGTTCGGGACGGCAAGCAGCACGGACGTGCCGCCCGTGCGCCGATCCATGCTTCTGTGAGATCGTCTCGTGAGGCCTTGTGTGAAAGAGCCACCGTTCGCGTGACCGTACGCGTGAACGACCAGGCATTGGGATCCAGCAAGGGGCGAACATATTCGCTCGCTATCCGGTCGCGGTGAGTCGGACTTCCGCGATTTGTCGCACGCCCATCGGCATGTTTTGTGGATAGCAACTCGGCTAGCAGGCATTGATCTATGAAAGGTGCAATAAATGCCCTTGTGATTGTCGTTCCTTTGACCCAAGGTACGGGATGAGAATCCCACAGTCTAGAGTGCAGAAACAGTGCATTGTACTGTGTATTAGTGCCTTCTGTCAGAGGTACAGCTGTCTCGAGGCTGTTTGGCATCCTGAACTGTTTGCCAATTAGGCGAATCACTGATTACTGCTACAGTCAAAAGTGCTTTTTCTTGGTGGCGGTGGGTGGTTCCCTGAGGACTGCAAAAACAAAACATTTAGAAAATCAGGCAGTCCAAAAAAAAAAATTAATGCATGCCTTTTACTGCCATTTAAAGGGAGGTGCTAGTCTAAAACATAACAAGAACCTAGAACTATGAAACCCCAGCTGTTTACATACTCTTATGGTAATTTCAAATACTATATAAATCAGTTTTATAGCAAGTTGCATAGGTTGTGTTCTGTACAATGACAATGTGTAAAACGTAGGCATTATTGCCCCCATTTTTTTATCTCTAAACTTCCATAATTGCAGACCAGTGATGGCGCATAATCCTCCAAATCAACTGTAGAATACTGAAATATGTTACCGAAATCGTTATTCACTGTTGTTTTAAAAAGTGCATATAAGTGTTAAATTAGAACCTGTGAAACCATTTCAAAATGTTTAGACAACCAGTAAGTGTTACTCAAGATTTTATCTTAAGTATATAAGTGATGTTGAAGATCAACCCCTCAGTGGTGGTCAAGACAGTTTAGGGTTTCAAGCAAAAAGTTGACATTCTGGAGCAGTTTAGGAGCAGAAATTTTTTTTCTACTTCGTGTTCCAAAAGTCTTCTTGGAACACTTATAGTAGTACAGAAGTAATCTAGCCATTTGGTGGAGCTTATTATTACTGTGCAGTCAGTAAGCGCTGCTCAAGAGTGAAGCAAGACACAAAGCCAACAGCAACCAATTAAGCTTGCCTTCCCAAGGACTGTATACCACACACATCATGTTGCAAACATTTTTGGTTGGGTAGGCAAGGAACTTAATTTGTACCCACCCTAGTTGCTTAGTGGCTGTGGTGTTGGGCTGCTAAGCACGAGGTCGCAGGATCGAATCTCGGCCAGAGCTGCCGCATTTCAATGGGGGCAAAAGGCGAAAACACCCGTGCACTTAAATTTACTGTAGGTGCACGTTAAAGAACCCCAGTTGGTAGAAATTTCCGGAGTCCCACACTACGGCATGCCTCATAATCAGAAAGTGGTTTTGGCACGTAAGACCCCATAATTTAATTTTTCTTAATTTTGTAGACCAACCACAACACTTATCAGGCTTCTTGGTGCTTGTGCTGTAACAGAAGAGAGTATGTATGTGTGTAAATAAAAAAATGTAAATCATGCCATCTTACAATGGCCCCTTTTCACTGCTGATATGCTCCACCACGATACATTGCATAAGCCTCTTCCCGTAGCAAGCTATATTGCAACAAAGTTGACGCTTGAAAACCGGCATTATACAACACTTTCTACAATGGTTGTGCCTTCCGCACTTTGAAGGCAAAGCATTTCAGCATCCGAAATTTCAGCTGTGCTTATAATTAATTGCCTCTGTGAGGTACGTGGCAGTGTTGCAAGGATACCCGAATTCTCATGCATGTCCGAAAAAGTTTGTTGGGTGTATTTCTGCTTGGTAATGAAGACGGCTACGACAGTGCACATTAGTGACACAACAGTGGCCAAATGCTCAGATTCCTTTTAAGTAGAGTGCTGTGTGCTTTTATGACTTTGGTGAAGTTAGCATCTGAATTTGCCATACACACACCTGCAAATTATCTATTTATTAAACTCACGCACACATAATATCACTATAATGAGAAATGCATAGTGTTTTAGCTGTTCCCTGCAGAATGTTTTCTGACAACTGCTTTGATGATGGATGGATGAATAAATTTCTTGACGTCCATCGGTACGTGCGATTAGTGCGCCACTCCCACGTCGGGACAGAGAGGCCATGCCCCTCCGCCGCGTCGCGGGCCCGATGGACAGCCCAGAGCTGTGCTTCAAGGTCCGAGCTGTGTGGAGCTCGGTCCCTCTTCCTTGGTGGTCCTGGCACCAGGGGGCAAGCCCAGAGCATGTGATCAAGGCTAGCTATATCCTTACAGTAGTGACACGCATTGTGAGGGTGCACGTCCGGAAAGATTTTGTGCAGGAAGGCCGGGCATGCGTAGGTGCCTGTCTGAAGCCACCTGTACGTGACTTCTTGTGCTTTATTGGGTGCTTTGTGCGGTAGCGGCATGGTTCTCTTGACTAACTTGTAATGCTGAGTGAGATCGTTGTGACGAGGGGATCGCGCTCGCTTGCCCATACTGCCGAGAGGAAGTCCGGGCTCACACGGTGAGTTAGATCTTGTGCAGTCTCGTGTGCTGTCTCGTTGAGGTCACTTTTTAAGAACAATATTTGATCACGAATATACTCTTAATGCTTCACACACAAAACAATTTGTTACCTTGTTGTGTCCATGAAAGGGTTGTATTAAGAATAATTTTTTGGCAGCCTTGTTGACAGTTTGACAGCATCAATCAGTGAATCCTTAACAGGCACTCTGCAACACTTTTTCAAGAAGGAAAGCCAACCTACCGAGTCTCCAACACATGTGATTTTACATTTTGTCACAACCTTAATGCAGCTGGCACATCTGGGTTCAAGCTTATATAGTGCTAACTTAGGCAAGTTGGCACATGTTGCAGCACTTCATTTGTCTCCTTTATGTCCTATGTGTTGTAATGCTATGTTATTTATTCAAGCTCATACTTCTGAGCAGCAAGCAAAATGCAGTTGACTCCATTCCGTTAATTCGACTCTGACGGGACTGACGAAACAGATTGAATTATCTGGTGGGTCAAATTTAAGAAGATGCAGAAGAAATGCCAACACACATGACTGATTTATTTGCCATGGTTTACGTACAGATTCTAACATGCCCCAGAGTGAAACACACGCCTGCTGTCTGTGTGTCCAAAGTGTAAACTAGCATAGAAAGAACAAAAGCCCCTAAAATGAGAAATCAAATGCGCACACAATTTTTATTTTTTAAAAAAAGGACAAAGGTCCAATGTGCACATTGCAACCAATTTTCCAAAGTCAGCTTCGCCGCAATACATCCGTGTTATGCGGTAAAGCATACGAAAATCGCCAAGAAAGTTTTGTTAAAGATGGCACATTAGAAATGGGTGAATACCACAATCAGACGTTTTGATCTGTGATTATTGCTTGGAGCTCCTCCTGGGCAGGCAGAAAATAGGCATTTCCTGCAGGAGATAAAGTCTGTTTCACACATCTACTGTCCTCTAAGGTATGTCACCAAAGGGGTCGCTTATTGGGTTCACTGTAGGGGTCAGCATGCATGCTGACTGCTCAAGTTGGAATTATTGGGTGAAGGCCTATTTTAGTATCAAAATAACCGAAGTTTGGACCTATAGAAATGCACGTGTGTCGGCTGGGACTTTCAGACGGGATCAAATTTATAGGAGTCTACTGTTCTGCAGCCACTGAGCACTGCAGCATGCCAATATTCTGCTATGTGTAGTAGGAGATACATTCTTGCTGCAAAGTCCACTGCCATATGGTACAGTCGACTTCTGTTAATTCAATCCTGGCCAAAGGTCTTGGCCGGCAGTCATACATTTCTACAGTCCCGAATCTCTTATTTTGATTGTAAAATTGGCCTTCACAGGATAACTTGAACTTGGAACAGTGACTCGCTGTTGACCCCTATGGTGAACCCAATAGCGACCCCTTTAGTGGCAGCACGTCTAGCTCGGCGATGCTTAGGAAACAATGTATGCATTCAACACGTGTGATCGCGTGTCGACAACTCCCATTTATGCTTGCCATAGGAAACTTTTGAAGCAAGAACCATATATCATAAAGTTTAATTACGGTATTTACCCGATGCTAATGTGTGCCTCATAAGTTAGCACTAGTAGAATGCAATAGTTGTACACTTTTCTTTTCAGTGACACCCGCCGTGGTTGCTCAGTGACTATGGTGTTGGGCTGCTGAGCACGAGGATGGGGATCGAATCCCGGCCACGGCGGCCGCATTTCGATGGGGGCGAAATGCGAAAACACCCGTGTACTTAGATTTAGGTGCACGTTAAAGAACCCTAGGTGGTCGAAATTTCCAGAGTCCTCCACTACGGCGTGCCTCATAATCAGAAAGTGGTTTTGGCAAGTAAAACCCCATAATTTAATTTTTTTCTTTCAATGACAGTGGTAAGCTCCCAGCCATATGCATTCCACCCCATTTTTATTCTTAGGTAAATTGCCTTTTCATGATCAGGGTCCCTTACGAGCAACTGACTTACTCCTGTACAGACTCTAGAGGCTGACTGGCGATGTGAATTCTTCAACATTGTCTAATGCATATTAATCTTCAAACCCACTCTAACACTTTTTTGGTTAAGGTCCTCAATCACTAGTAATTTGTCCCCACTGTTGCCGAGATATTCACCATTGATCTGCACTCCGAATGTGCTGCAACTGCAGATTTGATATGGCATTAATCAAAGCCAACACCGCCGTGTTATCTCACCACCTTGAACTGACACTCTCACACGCAGATCCACTGGCCACTGTAATCACCATGGCAGGAACGCTAGGCCTAGGTATGCTATTACGGTTCTTGACATTCGGTGCTGTCTTTTTCATTGAAAGAATTCACTGCTGTCAGCAAAGGTACCCACTCTGCCTCTGCAATCCTCGTAAAGCACGGCGCGTTGCATATTGCTAGTCCTCGAAAGGCAGCTTTGCCTCAGCACAGTGATGCTACGCGGTGAAGTGTATGGGACGCAGCACATATATTGTTAGACCCACGTGCACTTGCCGTCTCCTGTCAGAGTGCAAGCACCTATATGCCTAATAAGTGTACTGGCAGACCTTCAGAGCTTTTTCGGACGTGCCTGTGGCGATTTGGGCCCTTAAGGGCAGTAAAAGACATGCATTCATTTTTTTTTTCGGACATTGTAGCGGCCCTTAGGGAGTCTGAAAAATCTGACTGTACAACTGACCAAAAGGATGCTTCATCCATGGGGCGAACACGCAGCGTAACAAGGACAAGAATAGGAAGGACCATTGCATTGAGGAATGATCAGGAAAGGAACTGTGCCGCCGCCTTTTTGAAGGAGCTTGCGCTCAAAAAGCAAAGTGTTGGCTGACGCTAAGATGCAGGTTACCCACATCCAAACCAAAATAAACCCCTTAAAGCAGTGAAATGCAACACTGAGGCATTATGCGCAGGCTGAGAGTATGTCAGGACAGTTGAGGTTGACTTTCCAGTTGCTTGGAGAATCTCATATGTGACAAAGTTCGGGAATGATACCAATGAGCTTGCTATCAGTTGATACAAATAGCTCTATTTGCTTTTGTATGCATCTCTTTTTATTCGCATTTTAAAATGTTTGACTCTATTTGCCGTGTGCTAGACCACTTTTTTTACAGTGAAGCTGTCTATGGTGAGGATCTGGCAGATCGCATCCGCGCATAGACCAACAATTTTTCATACGGTGGGCCGATCCCGAAGAAAGTGCAATACCAGGCCAACCCGAAGCAGAAGTGAAGCAAGCATTAAGCACTCCCCATATGTGGGCTGATCCCAAAGGTCGTGAAATGTCAGTCAAACCTGCGGCGGAGATGAAGCAGGCTTTAAGCACTCCCCACACATGGGCCAATCCCATAGGTAGTGCAATACCAGGCCGACCCGCAGTAGAGGTGCAGTTCACCATTAAGGGGCCCACGTACGCAGCTTTGCTGGTCATCCTTCACAGAGTAAAAGGGCACCGAGTGTCTTTCGAAGATATTTTAGTAGCTGTGCATGTTACAAACCCCTCTTTTCAGTTTTCTATTTTGAATAAAATAAACACTACTCCTTACTGTTCAAACTGGATTGTTTTTATTTTTTTAACATGCTTACCAGAGAGTGACAGCATCAGGTGACATGGTGTCAGCACATCTTGACATAAAACAAAGTTCTGTGAAACCTGAAAAAATCAGGGAATTTGAAAATGTCAACTTGGTAGACACGTTGTTCTTCTAAGCATGCAGTATGGCACATAAGCCTGGAGGTTAACGAAGAATCTCGAGAACATGTTAAGGGCCGTACAAAGAGCAATGCAATGATAAATGACAATGAGACAGGAAGAGAGCAGTGTGGATAGTCGATATTCTAGTAGACATTAAGAGGAAAAAATGAAGCTGGGCAGGCCATGTAATGCATAGGGTAGATAACCAGTGGACCATTAGAGTTGCAGAATTGGTGCCAAGGGAAGGGAAGTTCTGTCAAGGATGACAGAAAACTAGGTGAGATGATGAAATTTGAAAGCACAAGTTCGCATCAGCTAGTGCAAGACAATGATAATTGGAGATAGCAGGGAGGCACCTTCATTCTGCATTGAACTTTAAAATAGGATGATGATGAATGCGTGCAACTCTTTAAAAAGAAATTTGGGCCGGAAATAGCTTGCACAGTTCACCAAGACACGAAACCAAATTCGTATGCTTTGCCACTAACACAGATGTATTCCAGCGAAGCTAACTTATGAAAAGCGGCCACCATTGTGCAATCATCTATTTCATTGTTGGAACAGCTTGCGAAACATAGCATGATATGTTGGAAGGAGCTCTGTAACTTTTTTCTTTATAGCCGGCTATAATATGCACATGCTGAATTTTTTATAATTCATGCTATGTGATGTGCAAATTAAGCAGTAATTTTATGCAGTATTAAAACGTACCTTAGTGTAACAGTACAATGAGAGACGTAATCAAGAATTTGTATGTATGCACATCTGAGTTCGCATGCAATGCGTGCTGTCATCCTTGAGTGCGCACAGACGTGAAACTGGTGCACTGGTCTTAGTGCAGCTTGGTAGCTCATAGTTTGTGAGGGGATTCGTAATGGCAGTGCTCCACCACGCCACAATGCAGCAGTCAACGCTGAAGAGAGGAAATGCTAATCTTACCAATGCTACACATGCTCAACAGGCCAATGAGAATGCTGACAGGTGAGCTTGAAGCTCGCCAGATCCATCTCACAATTTGTGCGTCGTACATGACAGCATAATCAACATTTAATCATCGATTTATTTCAACTACCATGTACGTCGACATTGCTTCTTTAGTGTTGATACTTTGTTGGCCCCCCTCCCCTTTTTTCTTCAAGGATACTTCTGACAGTGAAAAATAACACTGAATGTCCACATGAACAGGAACTGGCATAAGATGCAACCATTTGTGACCTTTTTAACAGAAGCTTGTATTGCCTCACTGGTGTCGGTGTTACCGCGCGAAAAAACCCAAGCTGCGCAAAAATAGAAATTGCTTATCAGGCTGCGGATTCGAACCACCGACCTCTGGGTTGTGAAGACCACCATGCTAACCGATTCAGCCACTGTCAGGTCATCAAACGCTGCCTTTAAGGTGGGTAAGTAGACACAGCGCCAGGCATGAGCCAATCACGGGCGTCCCCTTTCTCCAGAGGAGGGAAAGGGTGTGTTCGCTCGCCTGACACCCGCAGTTTCCCACACCAGTTCAGGCCCAGCAGTCAGATGGGGAGGCTGCGTTTGGTCTGTTCTGCTGAAGAGCAGGCTGTGTTGAAGGAATGGCAGTGGGAGCAGGCCACGTGTTGTGCCTTTGGCCAAAGAACAGGCAGTGTTTGATTGATGCCACCGGGAACTTGAGAAAGGGGTCGACGTTGACGTGCCGCCCTCGCCTTGAGGCGTTACAAAGAGCCGCAGATCCCAAGTTTCGCTTGCACCCCACTTCGCAGCAGTGGAAGGGCAGTAACTTTTTGGCCTCCATCCTTGTGTCATAGTCCAAGCATGCTCTTGCTAAATAGAATCATTCTTGGCAACTAAAGCTTAGTGTTTAGGTGCAATTAAAGCTCGTCATTGGAACAGTCTCCAGTACTTCAGAATTTCACAATAAGTAGAATACCATTTTGTTGGCAAGTACCACGGCAGAGATAGTGACCTATAGGTAGATACTGAAAGAGCCAGTATAGTAAGAATTTCATTTAAAGTTGGAGGAATGGTACAACTCTTGGCATTCTGGGGGGCTAAAAAGAGTGGAATTAAGAGATCTCAACTTTGTCAAGCAGGAATGAAATGGAGGGCCTGCCCCATTCTGCAGCTTTACTGTGGACCAGTGTATGCCAACATGGCAAGTAAGAAAAAAAATTGGGTATTTCATGGTGCGTGTAGATCCATAGACTTTTGTTCCCAGTGGTATCTTTTGATGACATGCCCAGGCTTTTTTTTTTTTTCTAGTCACTTGTTACACTTTAATGCGATAAAATCTACTTGAACCTCTTGTGGTTGCAAGATACGCAGGCGAGCTCGTTCCCTCAATCGGCTGCCATCACCCAGTCTCTACTCGTCACATAACCATATCTTGTGAACATTATATACATTTTTTTTTGCCTCTTAGCATTTTGGGTTATATTCTGAGTGATGAAAACAAGCACTACATAAAATCAGCAACATCTATCACTACGACAGATTCATAACAATAGTGCAGCCACTACATTGTTTTAGCTTTCCATACTAAATAAACTCACTGTGTCTGCGTTCAGTGTGGGCAGAGGTAAGCTTGCACACGTAAGTTTTTGGTAACATTCATAACAAAGCAAACAAGCTTTCAGGACTATAAACCTTTGAGTCACATCAGCTATGTGGGAGCAAAATATACATTCAAAAAACAGGAAAAAAAAGGCACACTGTTATGTGCCACTAATCCTTTCTTAAAAAGCTGCAAGAATTTTAGGCAGTTTTGATAGAATTGTAGCATGGCACAAAACTGATGGTGCTGTGCATTTGGTCACCGCAAGCAGCTGTACATTGTTAACCTCTCTGGTCAATCATGTCTGCTGCAGAAGCCTCCCTAGTATGTCTCCAAATTTCAAGATACTTGATTTAGTGCAGTATCACTCTTTGTTGGCCTTTTTATCAGACTGACGCAGAAGTGGGAGCACTGTACACTGTTCACATTTTCTTTGTGTGCAAAAGATAAATATGCATTGCATTCACCACTAAGAGAATGTATTTAATGCTGTTCTTAAGTTTACAGCCTTACAGCACATGGCACAGATATTCATGACAAATCTGTGCATGTCATACAGACAGCTGAAATTTCAAATAAAACTCCACTTTCCTCCCTCTCGAGAAAGCGCCACACCCAGCCAGAGTCAAGGCAACACAAACAAACAGTGCGACGCAAAACACAGTCGTGTCGCTCGCCATGACGCATTACTTCGGTAAATCGCCCAATTCAGAATGCACAATGCCACGGTGGAAAATGTGCCACGCAACAAAAATGGATAAGAAAAAAAAAAGCGGGTGGTGCTAGTCACGTGAACCCGATGTGGTTCTTTGGCTCAAGTATGTGACAAGGCGAGGAAGGAACGTCGCTTGCGGATGCTACTCAAGGCAGAGGGAGAGTGTGTCTCTGTTGGCAGTCACGCTCACCTCATGGTGGTGTGGTAAGAGGGCATTCAATTTCTTCTGTCTCCTCTAATAATAAACCAGTTTAAAAGATTATTTCGGTAAAGCAATGCCAGAAGTCTGAAGTCATTACTCCAAACATTCATCATGGATATGAAGTCCAATGCATGTGGAACTGTCGAAAGTGGTTCACTCATATTCTTCTCACCTACTTTCAAGAAATTTCACACTAAATTGATCTAGACCTCTGCATTGTCACAAACAGCAGGAAGCAACCTTGAAGTCTGTTTTGAATTCCTCATTAATGCATGAAAATCCAGGATGCAGCAGCCAAGTAACAGTCTACTACACATAACTCCATTTTCACCTCTGTGTTCAGGCAATGAAATACAGTTTTTACCATAGCAAACATGAGATGTTCACTTGTTGGAGATTCAGCTCTTAGCCTGTCTACGTATGACTGTGACATTTAAAGAAGATGCCAGTTATTTAAAACTATGTTATTAAAAAAACATCTTTCATGTTCGTAACATGCCTGGAGGCAATAATAACCAGCTTGAAAAGTAATTATGTCCCATGGCTGTATTCGGGTCTCAAGAAGCTTTAAATTGCAGTGTAAACTAAAACTTGCTAGGGGGCAGATGTAAGGCCCTCAAAAAACAGGCCAAACGGGGCTAAATGTTTCTTCAATAGGATAGAAAGTGCGCTGGAAAGTTAACACCAAATATAAATGAAAATATATTAATTCAGACTTACCACCAGACTTTCACAATTCGAGTCTTGTTCTCCAAGGTGCATTGCCATTCCGACTTGTCCAGCTAGTGAGAAATGCAGTTCGTATTGCCTCCGCCAATGTGTTGCACATGCACAAGTGATGAACTACAAAATGAGAGCAGCATTGAAGATAAACTGAGCAGCTGAAAGTGCACGCACTGTTGCTTCTACGCACAATATGGAAACTAAACAGCAGAGGTAAATTTCGTTAATAGAATTGCGTAACACTTCATTCCCGTTCATATTGAAACATAAGTCGACTCTGAATATAAGACAACCCCCTACTTAAAGACATCGCATTACAGTCCCCTTTATAATGGAAAACTACATGTTCTATAAAAAATTGGGCACTGAAAGCACCATGCCCCGCTTTGCTTCAATTGTTTCGCTTAAATCTTTTGTGTACCCAGCAGAAATTCTAGATTCTAAGCTTTTGTTTTAAATGTAACAAACCTCGTCAAATTTGGTGCAGTGGTTGCCGAGAAAAACGAATACTGCGTTTACATGTATTTAGATTGGAACACCCGAGCTAAAGCTTTCTCTTAAACGCGCCCGCCACGCGGAGGCATTGCCGAGCCCAAACCGACGGAGCAGTATGGGATCCACATTTTGTCTGCTGGAGGCACCGCCAAATTATACTAAACAAAGAAACGTTGCGTACACTTAGTACACGTACAAATTTCCTCTTTATAGCGACAATGTAGGGGACTGCGGCTTGCACTGGCAGCCGGCTATAACTATGCGCCGCCAGTCTGGTTCCTCAGACGTGTAACGATTGCGACAGTGTACGCGGCGGAAAAAGCACCCGGGACTCCTGCAAGACCAGACAACACCTTGCCTCTGTGCATTATCTAACTCCTTCTCATTACCGTTAAACAAAACTCGAGAACGCAGTCAAGAATTTCGTATTGAGCTGAGAGTACGCTGCACAAGGTCTACTGAAAGACGGAACTTTTAACGACAGCTTGTAGGCTAACTTCAAGATGTATCGATAAGTAACTGTTCAATAACTGTAGCATAAGTACGTCCACTTGCCTGTCTGTTCACGCCAATACCGCAAGCTCTTTTCAGAAGCACGAGACGGGCGCTGAAAGGCGTCGAGACATTTCATTCGGCGAAATTAACCGCTTGCATTTCCAATGCAGCGAAAAATCAAGTGAACGATTAGAGTGTATTAACGATTTCGACGATGCAGTCGGCCATTTTGGGAAGCTTTAGGCATGGATCGGCTTGGCTATAGATGCGCACAATCTTTGGAAGTGACTTTTTTTTGTTTTTTTGTCGCCAGACGAAAATCACTGTGTTAAACTTTTTTTTTTTTTTTTTTACAGAGAAGATATGTTTATACTAAGGGTATGGTGGCTAGCATACACTCTTAAGCATAATTACACCCTTTTGCCACACAACGATAATCGTCATCTGCTTGTCCGCATTTCCTTTCTTTAACGCGGCGAGCCCGGTACTTTCCAGTAACGAACGGCATGCGCGTTATCATTCCCGACAGGAAAGTAACAGGCAATGCTATCATGCTGATAACGCGTGTGCCGTTCGTTACTGTAAACGCCGCCAGAAGTGGGGAGCAATTCCGTGTGTCTTGAATGACGCTTGTACAGTTATCAATCAAACCGCCTAATGTTGCCACTTCTCTGTTGTGCTTATGTGGGTTTTTTTCTAACCTTCACGGTGGGTGCAGCATGTCTAGAGCCGCAGCGTCCTGCGCTCTATGCGGTTGCACGGGACTGGCGGCCACGCATCGTTACACAACCTCCCAAATAACAATAAGAGTCAGTTTTGGCACTTGGTAGAGCAGTAAACGAGGGATCCAAAAGAAATGTGATTGTTCCGCAAATATATATTTCTCTATAATTCTTCTAGAGGTAATTCAAAAAACGAAACTATAGTCGGATGCAACTTAAGTATGCAGCGAAGCCCCGCCCACGGCCTCACAACCGCCAGCCACTGTTCCTCTGCGAGGCTGCAAATAATTCATACTTCAAACTTTTCCTGTTAGGCAAATAAGGCGGTAACCACAAAAATAATATTATTAGCACATAATTTTATACATTTTCCCTCGCCTATTAAAGTATAATAGGCGAGTATAAGTACAAATCTATCGTCCTCTACTGCGTCACAAACTACGTGCCCACTAAAACCAAGCGGCCGCCAAAAAATAATTCCTGGATAACCCAAGAAGTAATTCAGGCAAAGCGCCGTCTGAAAAGACTGCGTAGAACAATAAAAATTAAAGGAGGAGACGAATCCAGGGTGACGAAACTTCCTAATGCCATCGCGGAGTTCAAGCTTTCAGCCAAACGAGCAAAAGAATATTATTTTGATGTAAAGTTACCGAGCTTTCTTACTAATAATCCCGGAAGGTTCTGGAGGCACTTTCGCACCAATGAAGGAGAAGCGTCCCACTTAAGCCCAGAGGAAGAAACTGCGAAAGCCAACGCATATAACATTTTTTTTCAATCAGTATTTACTACAGACAATAACATTATTCCCCCCATTCTAACGAGACAGGGCGTAAGCATTGGCGAATTACACATTACGGACGCTGGCATACTTAATCTTCTGCTTAATCTGGACCCTAAAAAAGGCAGCGGTCCTGACAACATACCTAACGACTTTCTGAAAAGGTATGCGGAATGGTGAAGTAGATACCTCGGCATAATTTTTCGTAAATCACTCACAACTTCACAGCTACCGAACAACTGGAAAATTGCAAAGATAATACCTATCCATAAATCAGGCGACACAGCAGAAATTTCAAATTTTAGACCCATTTCATTAACTAGTACATCCTGTAAGCTTCTAGAGCACATAATCTTAAAGCACATAATGGTTTTTCTAGAGAGCATTGGCTTCTTGTCTCCCTACCAACATGGTTTTCGCAGTGGTTTATCAACAATAACCCAACTAACAGAACTAGTCCACGATCTTGCATATACTATCAATCACCGCGGCCAGACTGACATGATTTTACTTGATCTATCTAAGGCATTTGATTGTGTATGCCATAACAAATTAATCGCTAAAGTTGAAAGTGTTGTTGGGAAAGGGCTCCTTTCAGCCTGGATAAAAGAATTTCTAGCCAATCGTTCACAATTTGTAACCTACTAAAAAATGCCACCTAACACTGTCACCGTTACTTCCGGAGTTCCCCAAGGCTCAGTTCTTGGGCCATTACTCTTCTTAATAATCTATATTAATGACATCACAGCTAACATTGGTTGTAATATAAAACTGTTCGCTGACGACTGCGTTATCTATAGTGAAATCACTAATTATAACGATAACATCGCACTTAATACATCCCTCAACACTCTAGCTATTTGGTGCTCTAATTGGCAGATGTCAATTGACGTAAAAAAGTCTGTGGTCATGACCGTAACAAGGAAAACAAGACCATCTAACTTTACATATGAGATTAACGGCATACCACTAACTAAAGTTGAACAACATAAATACCTGGAAGTTACATTAACCTCAGACCTCAGGTGGGATAAACACATTTCGAATATCACGGCAGGAGCATTACGCAAACTATTCTTCCTCAAAAGAAGCCTTGAGCCCTCTACAACATCAACGAAGCTACTGGCCTACACAATGTTCGTTAGGCCGGTTCTCGAATATGCAAATACAGTCTGGTTTCCTCATACAACAACTAACATAACAAAATTAGAGGCAGTACAAAGAAAGGCTATAAGGTTCATTCACAACAAATATATACGCACTGACTCACCGACTAATCTTCTAACGCAGTCTGGATTGCAAATGCTATCTACCAGGGCAAAACACGCTCGCCTGAAGTTCTTGTTTCAGCTTCTAAAAAATAACTATAAGATAGATGTGTCCAGGTACATTTCATTTTCTGAGGCTTGAAAAACACGTAACAAACATGCGCACACTTTAACAGAATACACATGCAACAATGACACGTTTAAGTATTCATTCTTCCCCCTTACAATTGCTGAATGGAACCGACTTGATCCTGCTATAACCGCCATCGAATCGTTGTCCGAATTTACTTCACAAGTGGAAGCTGCAGTGCGTAACTAAAACAATTTATCATCACACGTGTCATCGTCAGAAATTTCGCATTGTGTTGCTTTCGACTTCCCACTTTTCTTTTTCCATTTTTGTTTGATTGTTGTTATGTGGACATATGGTACACTGTGTTCCCAAAATAAATTTTCATTACTGTACTACTGCTAGTCCTAAGATAATTGTTATAACTGCCACATTTCCTGCTGATTACTTGCCTAGATTGTTCTTTCTTTTTCCATTCGTATCTTCTCGCTCTCAAAGTGTACGCTTTAAAGCGTATCCCTTCACACAACTTTAAAATTTCTTCACGCGTTAAGTGTTATCTTTCAGTTCGCTCCTATTTTATGTATAAACTAGTTAATTACGTGTTCTTAACTGCCAGAATCATGTTAATTAACTGTCATGTGAAAACTTGCATTTTTGTTTCTAAACTCAGCTTCTTTCTTATATTACTATCCTCGGGCAATTGTTTTCTTTTTTCTTCCTTTTTTCAATTAACTGTTCTGCCTAAATGCGTATTCATATACATGTCTACTGTATCGCCCAACTGCCACGCTCTCAAATGAGAGTAGCAGTATTGTAAATAAAATAAATAAATAAAATAATGGCGAAAGTCGAATTCTTTATTCAACTGAAAATTATAAAATGCTTGCTTTGCTGCAACTATTTGTTTTCAAGTTTCAGTGCAGTTGGCAGTGAAGTTTCATGAGTAAAACTGGTTCAGCAGTGAAATGAACTGTACCGCAGACTTTTGAAGAGTGAAATGCTCAGACTGCATACACTTTGTCCATGTCTGTTGCACACCTCATTGCTTCTGCCGATAAAAGGCTCTTCAAGAACAGCAGACTCTCCGGATCTATCAAGTACGACGCATTGTTGAAAAGGCCACATGACGATGATTTTGTTTGCTTTTGTGATTGGCTGGCTAAGTAACACAACCCCGCGCGGTTCATGTGCCATGGTTGCTATGTATTCTACTATAGAAATCTTTAATTTACATTTTCACTTGTTTACTTGTTCTTGGCAGTGTTCTTCCTGTGGTTCTTTCCAGTGTGAGTCCATTTGATGGGGTTCCTTATTTGCCATGTAAAGGAGAGGTGCATCTCACAGGCCTACCTGTGAGATGCACCTTATTTCATTTCTCTTTTCGGGTTTATGTGTCTTTATGGTGAATGGTCGGCATTATTCATATTTGTATAATAAAGGTACCCTTCCCCTAATTTGCATAGGAAGGAGACCTATGGTTGCCCCCCCCCCAAAAAAAATTACTGCATACGCGCCTGCTCTGTTGCCATTGATGAAATGACACAGAGGAATGCATAGAGCAAACTTTAGAGTCTGAAGGCTCGCATCGATGTCACTGGTTGTCCTTTCCCATTATGCACCATTAAAAGCACTCATTGGGGTTAAAACAATGTTTGACTAGTTGCTAACATATTTCATAGTTTCCTTCCAGTGCAGACCCTCACTCCAGGATGCTGCAGGTCACACTGAACATTAATTTCGAAGTTTCAGTGCACTTCCTGAACCGCTCCCACTGCCAGATCCATCCACAGTAATTTTGGGTAGTTATTTCCGTAAAACTTCCGGGTTCCTTGCCTTGGCACTCAACCTCAGTACACTGTAGCTACTAGTATAGGTGAGAAAATTATGCTGTATAAACAGAATGAAAGGCAATTTCCTAAACATGCAAACGCATGCAAGTTCCTTTAACGCGCAAAAAGCATGGATAGCAGGCATATTTCTAATTTAGTGTGTTCACTGTGTGAAAGCTTACATTTACAATATGGAAGCATAGAACAAATGTTTCAAAGCATTAATTACATCCTTGAGCTTAATAATTAACATTAAAAAATTCTGTATAATTTGGGCAATTTAATCTTGCACATAAAACCAATTCATTCAGTTTTGCAGACACTAAGTGGGCTCACAAGTTTTACTATGCCTTTTGGAAGGATGACACAGGAACATAATTTCTGCTGCAAAATGTTTTCCAGTAAAACATCCAATTGGGAAGAAAAGCATTCTAAAAACAATACAGTGTTTTCAACTTGCTTATCCCAAATGAATTATGCAGTAATTTTTTACCAGTGTCTTTTATAGTTCTTTCAACAAAGAAATTATTGCCATGTGATGCTTTGTGCACTACACACAAAATTCAGTGAATGACAATGTCATTCATGCTTAAAATAAGAAACACTGCTTCCCAAGTGTTGCTAGCGGCTACTTCCTAATATAGGTTATAGGCACTCAAAGTTCAAAATTTTCAAGTGGAAATGAGAGTGAAGAAAGGCAAATAAGGAGGTTAAAGTGAAAACACTGTATTAGGCACACCTGCAACTAATAGAGAAGAAAACTCAACTAACAACTCCATGGAGGTAATAGCAGAAGTGACAAAGTATGGAAAAAAATAAACGAAGCACTAAATCGGAAATCAGTCAATACACAAACAGATACGTTGAACATTGATTGCACTTTTGTAGGTGGTACAGAACTTGCAGACCGTTTTAACAATTTTTTTGTTAAAGTAGGATGCATAGATCACGACATTCAAGATACAATGCATGCCGCTTCATTAAGAGAATCTTTATTCCTAAAGATTACTAGCATCCCTGAGGTGATTACAACATTTTCATCCTTGAAAAATAGCCATAGTCGAGACGTAGATGATTTAGAAATTAGGCCAATTAAGTACGTCATAGACTTACTTGCACCTGCAGTAATGCACATTTTTAATATTTTCTTGTCAATCGGAGTTTTCCCGCGTAATATGCAGGTAGCGAGAGTAATAGTTCACAAAGGAGGTGACAAAAATAATATGGGCAATTATTGGCCAGTATCTATACTTCCTGTGCTATCAAAGGGACTCAAAAAAATTGTTAACTTTGTATTAATAAATTTTCGCAAAAACATAGCCTGCTAACCGACTGCCAACACGGGTTTAAGAAAAAGCGGTCTATGGAAACTGCTTTAAGTATACAGAAGGAGCTTATTCTAGTGAACACTGACAAAAAATTTCTGACTTTAGGGTTATACTTAGACTTCAGCAAAGCCTTTGATAGGGTCAACCAGAAATTGCTGCTGATAAAGCTGGAAAAATATGGCTCCCGAGGAATAACACTTGAACTTATCTGATCTTATTTAGAAAGTCGACATCAGTTTGCTGAAATTAATGAGAACAGATCGCAGATAAAATATTTGACAGCGAGTGTGCCCCAAGGTAGCATTCTTGGCCCGATACTTTTCCTGTATTACATTAATGATATTGTACAAGTGAGCGATATGTGTAAATTTGTCACGTATGCAGATGATTGCTCTGTTTTCTTTACAGGTAAAGATTTAAAAGAAATAACGCCTATAGCAAGCTCTGTTTGTTATGGACTTCGAGCATGGTCTAAGGCAAATGGCCTCATCCTCAATGAAACCAAAACAAAGTGCGTTATTTTTCATGCTCTGGGAAGTTCTACTACATTGCCAGATAATATTGTGTGGGGTCTGTATAAAATTAACCTTACGTCATCCATAAAAACCCTAGGCATAATACTCGCAGAGCATACGTCCTGGAATGAACACGTTAGTCATGTTTGCTCAAAGGTACGAAAAGTTGTTGGTGTGTTAAATTGCAATTGAAGTGCATTACATTTTCAAGTTAAGTGTCTCATTTATCATGCTCTTCTCCATTCACACCTCAGTTACTGTTCACTTATATGGGGTAACACTACAGCGCTAAATATTCAAATGCTGGAAATACTTCAAAAGAAAGCAATTCGGGCGATAGCGAACATTTCTTTTTTCGAGCATACGCAAGAGCTTTTCCAACAAAACAGAATAATCAGAGCCCGTGACATATATAAATTCAAAACATTACTAAGCTATAGTAATGCTATGCTGGGAAAACTCGATTCATTCCTAGCCCCGGCAACTCTACAACAAAATAGAAGTGCATATTCATATCGTCACCAGGCACCATGGCAGATCCCTTTCTCACGTACTAATTATGGCTGCCAATGCCTTAAACATACACTACCGTCCCTACTTAACTATTTTAACCAACAACATGTTGATGTGTTATCTCTAAACAAAAGTAAAATATTGGATTTGTTCTTATAGATGTCTATTGTTAACTGCTCCAACAGTTCCGCAGAACTTATCATATATTCTCATTTTGTTTATACATTCACACTTGTAACTACTATTCCTAGAATCCGGGTTTCCGCTGCAGTGATTGTGCCCGAACCACGTGGCAGGGTTTCGTGTTGTAAACTGGATGCTGCAAAGGGCGTCTTCGCGTTTGTTAAAATTCAAGGATGTGATGACGCCCTGGGCTACGTTGCCGTGATGTCTGTCGCGAAAGCAGCAGCCTATATGCAGATTTTCTTTTTTTATGTTTTTTAACATAGATGCACATATATATTTGCAAGTATGTAAAATAATTTCTGAAAAAAAGAATGTTTCCTGATGGTAACTTAACTTGTGTTTATTGTAAACTTCTGTGAAATTTGTTATATTTATATATGTATGTGTGTGTATGTATATATATGTATACATATATTGCTTTTGCATTCTTATTTATTTATTTATTTTACAATACTGCAGGCCATCGTCGGGCCCATGCAGGAGTGGTTACAACATGGAATACAGTACAAAAAAAGAATAAAGTGAAACTAGTGTATCCAAAACAAAGAGCATTAGCACACACAAAAAAGAACACACTCAATAAATATATACACTGTTTAAATGAGCCGTCCGGGAAGCAAGAGAAACAGCGTTTACCATAAGAATGCATCTACAGAGGCTGCATATGAAATACAGGTAATATCACCATTCGAATTCCAGATTCTCAATACTGTCAATAATTGCGTTGGCAGATGGGCAATTTACGGCTCTAGAGGGTAGTATGTTCCAATGGGAAATGGCGTGTGGGAATAAAGAGTACTTGTGAGTGTTATTATGGCTGGGATGGTGTCGTATTGATTTATTATGGTTGGTTCGGGCAGAAAGTCTGAATGGCGCTTGAATGTATGTTGCTTGTGGTATTCGATAGGAGCCGTGATAAAGTAAGTATAGAAATTTTAATCTGGAAATCATTCTATGTTGAGCCAGTGATTGAATGTTAGCCTTGACGCGCAGGTTCGTAATGCTCGTTTGACGTGAATATTGTGAACATATAAATCTCAATGCTAAGTTCTGTATGCGTTCTAGTTTCTCGGTTAAATACTTCTGGTGCGGGGCCCAAATGATGTCAGCATACTCTAAAGAGGGTCTAATGAGGGTTTTGTATACATTTAATTTAACACTAGGAGGTGTGTTTCTAAGTTTTCTTCTCAAGAAATGTAGTTTACCTAGGGCCTTGTCATATATGTTATTTATATGAGTTTCCCAATTTAATTTCGTTGTAAGAGTGACCTCGAGATATGTGACCTCCTCGTATTTTTTTAGTGATATATTGTTTATTGTGTATGTAAACTGAAGCACATTTTTCTTGTGAGTGAAGGAGGTACTGGTAGTTTTTGATGCATTCAGTTTCATCCCCCAAATGTTGCACCAATTTTGTACAGCAGCTAACGAATCATCTAGTTTTACCTGATCCTCTCTGGTATTCACTGTCGCGTACACTACGCAATCATCGACGAATAGGCGGCTGAACGCATGAACGAATATCGTTGATGTAGATCAGAAATAGGAGGGGCGCAAGAACCGAGCCTTGTGGAACACCAGAAAAAACGTTGACGTAATCAGACGTAATATCGTTCACAGCTACGCATTGCTTTCTGTTTTCGAGATAGTTCTTGATCCATGATACTGTTTTCTCGTGTACACCAATGGCAATTAGTTTAGTAATAAGATCTGGATGAGGAACAACATCAAAGGCCTTTGAAAAATCTAAGAAAATGGCATCTATTTGGCTTCTGTTATTTATTGTGGTAGCTACATCATGGGTTAACTCAGCTAACTGAGTAATAGTACTTAGACCTGAACGGAATCCATGTTGCCGGCTGTATAGTAGGTTATTATTCTCTAAGTGCAATATTATGGCCTTATAAATAATATGTTCGAACAATTTACTGGATGCACATGTGAATGAAACAGATCTATAGTTACTTACGTCGAGTTTAGAGCCAGATTTGTGCACAGGTATTACTTTGGCCCTTCGCCAGTCATCAGGTATCACTGAAGTTTCCAAAGATCGCCTGTAAATTATGTATAAGTATTTTGACATCCAAACTGCATGTTTTTGCAAAAATGCATCTGATATAAGATCAGGGCCACAGGGTTTCTTTACATCCAGTTTTTGTAAGAGTCAAAGAATTCCTTGTTGGTCGATATCTATTTCAGGCATTGGATTCTCGAAATGATAATGTAGTTCTGTTAAATACAGATAGAAAAAAATTCATTAAATTTGCTTGCTATGACGTCAGGCTGAACAACCGTCTCGTTTGAAACAGTAATCTGCGATACGGTGTGCCACTCCCTCGATAGGTAGCACCAGGATTTTTGTGGTTTATTCGTCATGTAAGAAGGCAGAGTAACAGTGAAAAAACGCTCCTTGGCCATATGTTTATCTTATCTTGTAATAATGCGTACGAGATGTTGAAGGTCACGTGTGGTTTTCTTTCTGCGCTTCCTTTTAATTTTTCGTTTTAAATGTATTATTTCGCGCGATACCCAAGGAGGTTCTCTGTTCACTCTTTTCTTTCTGGAGGGAATGTAGTTTTCTTCACAAAAGTGTACAATATGCTTAAAACGTAACCATAATTCATTTACGTCATGAAGTAATGAAACCTGCAGAAAGCAGGCGATTAAATATTCTGAGATAGCATTGTCATCCGCTCTTGAGTAATCCCTGATAACAGCAATCGATGGCTTAACGCGTTCACAGTTTCCTAAAATCGGACAGGAGAATACAATAGTTTTATGGTTCAAAATGCTATTTTCAACGTTTAATGTGTTATTTAGAAATAGACTGCTTACGAACATCAGATCAAGCACAGAACATGACGGACCAGCTATTCTAGTCGGTTCGGAAACTAGCTGGTCTAGAGAGAAGGTAAATGACATGAACAATAGTGATTCAGCACTTTTTGCATCGGAGCTGTTGTGCGAAAGATTAGACCAATTGATTCCTGGTAAATTGAAATCACCCGTGATAATAATATTGGAACGTGAATAAGTGTGTTGTGCAATGTAATCATGCATAATGTCTAGGTATTCAGGGGGCGCATTGGGAGGTCGGTACACGCCACCCAGAAATATGCTTTTTCCATTAAATGCAAGGTTACACCATACGCTTTCATGGTCAGGTATGCTGTTTAAAACTGTGAATTTTATGTTAGATTTAATTGCGACAGCTACACCTCCCCCCCCGCGATCCTCTGTCTTTCCGTATGAGCCGATAAGAAGGTGGAAACACTTCGGAATCCTGGACGCTTTCCTGAAGCCAGGTTTCCGTGATGACTATTACGTGCGGTTGATGGGCTGCAACTATGCTATCAAGTAGGCTGGACTTATTGACTACGCTGCGCGCATTCAGTGATAACACTCTGATACATTTCGTAAGTTGTTGTCACGTGCCATCGCAAGCTGCTGGGCCAGCGTGTGCAGAAGTTTTCGGTTTAGATAGTTCAATTCTTCTGACCTCACACTCATTCCATATAAAGGTGTTGCCATTTATTTTTAGTTTATCAAATGACAGAGATACCTTTGCCCCTTTCGCCTTGTCACTTACTGCAGAACACCATAATTTAGCACGTGTGTTGCATACTTTCTTTGAGAAATCCTCGGATATTGAAATCCGGGTGTTTTTCACCTTGAAGCAGCTTGATAATATTTTGTTTTTCTCAGCGAAATTGAATAGCCTGATAATAACGGGGCGTGTCCTTTGGCTTTGCTTTGTACCAATTCTGTGAACTCGTTCTATTGAGTTAATTTCTATTCCTAGGATCTTCTTAAGTATACCGTGCACTTCTTCTTCAAGTGTTTTAACATCTTCATCAGAGCTCTCTCTTAATCCATAAATTACTAGGTTATTCCACCTACTTCTATTTTCTAAATCATCGACCTTCGATGACAGAAATTCTACTTGCATCATGGTAGATTTACAAGATTCCTCGCAGTGTACTATCCTGTCTTCGCATTCTTTCCATAATCCCCTTTCATTCTCAATAACTGTCATTCTTTCTTGCAAATCTGCAACTATTATCTCCACATGCTTGATATTTGAAGACAGTTGTTTCAGTGTTTTGTTCATTTCCTTTTGTTCTCTTAGAATGTGTTTCATTAGTTCCCGCTGCGAACATTCATCTGAATCAGAGTAAGGGCCTGGATTTTGTTCGTCTCCGGATGTTAGTAACATTAAGCGGACAACATTAAAACAACCCCGCAAAATAGCAACACAGCATTGTGGACTTGGGAGCACCGTTAACGTTACGCCGTTGTCTCTAACTGAAGAGACTAAATGCTGGTCACTAACCTGTGCGATCAGAAAAAATTTGATCAGCATCCGTGCTCGTTCGGTGCTTCCAAGTCCACTGAAGGGAACGTCAAAAAGGCTGCTGCTTTTATCCGGGTGCCACAATGTCTCCGTCGACGTCACCGTGCTGGTCAGGTGGTCCCAGTGCAGTGCACGTGGTACAGCTTCCTGAGACTTGTTTTGTCCGATGAAGCCAGCAGGGCAGACAGCCGGAGGTAGCAGTAGATAGGCCTGATGCAGTGCATGCTCAGACCCTGCGTCGACGAATCCTGTCCTCGACAGCACGATCTGCGCGATCAGAAAAAATTTGATCAGCATCCGTACTCGTTCGGTGCTTCCAAGTCCACTATGATATATGCAACTGAGTCTGTGTTAAATAATAATATGCAAGATAACAGATTATAATTGTATACTGGGAGTCATTTGACACAACTGTATTACAACTAGTTTCCATGTAATAACATGAAAATTTCTATATGTATTTGTGTTTAAAAAACTCTTATATCCACACTTTATGCGTAATTGTATTGCTACACCAGCCGCTTCCGTGCCTGTCTGGGAGACCGGAACTTTGTCAAGCCGAAGAGATTTCGGCTTTTTTCCCGGCTCTCCCTTTTTCACCTTGTATCCAGTGGTAAAAATAAAAATCATGATGATGATGATGTAGCAGAATATGATCACAGAACTGAAATGCCACTGTACTGAATTTTGTTAAACTGAAAGGCATTTGCATTGGGTTGAATGGGGTTTCGATGGGGGATACAAAAAAAGTTCGTACAGCTGAATAATTTGCTTAAGTGACGTTCCAGTGGTAGTTTACTGTATATTGGTTTTCTTGGATAAAAGATTTAGTTGGAAACAGTGCCTTGTATGTCCTCATTTTTTCTGAAACATTGTTCGATGAACAAGAGGCGCAAAAAGACGCCTTTCTATTTTGTCTCTTCCGACCTAACTGGCATTTGGCGAATACCTCTTGCGTGCGGGAGAAAGTAAGGAGGGGGGGGGGGGGGTATAGTGGAAAAAATTTGGCAGTGTCTGGCTCCTCCTGGGGTGGTGTTAGAGGTGTGTATGAACCACTGCTTAGATAAATCGAACTCGGTACCTTTTTCTCAGTACAAACATTCGTGAATGTTAACTTCTTATTCTAGCAGTTTAAAAATGTCTGGATAGGCCCTATATCACAATGTCCCAAGCCTCCTATTTTTTTATTTAAAAGGACTTGAAAGCATTCGAACTTCAATGAAGAATGTTACAACTTTCAATAGCAAGGGATTGCTATTATCAAGACTCCACAAAATGATGCAAAAAGGGCTGTTCTGCCATGAACCGTTTTCAATATTGTAATTCTGAGAATCGGTTATTAAGTTTTGAGGAGAAAGTTTGTTGAATGTATGTTCCAGCCTGTAAACCGCGCACAAACTATTTGAGGGCGGTAAGAAGATTCTCTATTGTTTAATATCAAGAGTTGACGAACAGGCACAGTTCAGCAATGTCATGTGTTTTCTCATTTTGAAGAGCAAAAATTATTTCAACATATCTGAGCTATCAACACTACAATAGTAATGACGCTAGCCATTAATCAAGTGGGGGACCAAGATTACAATTTTTTTTTCAGGGTGGGGGGCTCAGCCCCCCCCCCCTGAAAATCTCCGGAGGAGGCTCGGGCCCCGGAGCCCCCCACATAGTCACCGTCTATGCTGCTATGTTAACATGGATGGTTTTATATGTGCATTTCTCAAGTGAATAAATTAAACAAAGTACACGTAGTTCATTTTCATGGGAAGCAACATTGAAGCAATCAATTTTGCGTCTTTCCATTTTAAGGTGAAAGCCTTAGATGCCTATGCTTTAAGGTCTCATTGTGAGGTACAGAAAATATCATGTGACCCAAGGAAGGCCAGAAGCGAACGAAAACATGTCCAGCCATGTATAAGACATGATTAATGATTATCAGAGTTATCACTATGTGGTACCTGTTTCCAAGTTCCTGTGATGATGTCAAAGGCTATTTCAGATACACTGCTTCATCACTATCATTATATACAGTTCTTTCATATGTGAATGCATAGCTTGTAGAAGACAGGTAGGTAGAACCATAATGCAGAATGGACCATTTGTTAAAGAATTGGTTTTCTTCAAATGACGATCCATCTATAAGATTCTTATAATGAGTGGGACATTGCACCAAACTGGTAGCCCATGACGGTGAGGTGCTCATTGTTACCAACCTTCTAGTGAAAAAAATATACTTTCAAAGAACTCCCAAGAAAAGAAATGTATAGATATATATAGAGTGAAATGCACATTATTGCAGGGACCTGAACTTTAATCAAAGTGGTGACAATAGTGGTCAAAGTTTTCTTATTATTTGTACTAATGCAATGTGAAGATGGGGATCATGATCCTGGCAATGAAAAATGAAAATCAATGATGACAGCAGTCATTGTCGGCTTAAAGAACTGTGTGGACAGACAGACATGGGAAACCAGCACTCACGTGGTGTCGGAGTAAAGCTGCAACTTATGGCTGAGCCAAATAACTTATAAGGGCTGTGGCGCACACGATAGCTGCGCGCGGGTATGATATACTAGAAATCATCAAGCAGTATCTGCCACATGGTGTTAGCGCATGCTGCCTGCACTAATAGATCTCCCACCGAGCTCCTACATCTACACGAATACACAGCTACAAAATGCATGCCGAGATGCAGGATCCGTCCAGTAAAGGGAACAAATTCGCCAGTCGCTTAATATGACATTGACCGACACCTACAGAAGTCGCTTAATCATTTAAATAATTAGGTGAGAATGACTTGGTTCGACAGGCAAGGTTCTGACTGGTGTTGTCACTTTTTGTGACTGTTGTCGCGGGTCGCTTTTTAAGTCGCGACGATAGATTGGATTTTTTACAAGCACTGCTCCAGGAGGGCACATGCAACCGGAGGCCTCAGGAGAGGACCTGAGGTTATAATAAAGCAGGCGGCGCAGGATCCCCAGGGCACCCAAGGGGTAGTGGGGAGATCAAAGCTGGAAGCAGGATGGCCCGTAGGATTGGAGTGGCGGAGGCCTAAGCGTGCTGGACTTAAAATAAATATTATTACGTCCAGCCGCCAAATTGTGACGCCAAGACTTCTGCAACAGCAGTCAGAAGTTTGCCGTTCGACATACTAAGGCAGCAGCGGAAGCGGACGAAGACACAGAAACGTGAAAAAGAGACCCCACGCTACAAGTTAGTAGTATTTTAATATTTAAATTATGGCAATTGAATAACGCGCAACTGAGCCCTCTCGAAGCGTTCGACGCATGGAAAAATTCGCGAGGACGGTAAGATACCAGTGTGACGGGGGCACAAGCAAGGAACGAAAACGCACACACAGGGCAAACTGTGAAGATGCTATATATTTTGCTATATATGTAATATATGCTATATCTATCAAGTGACTAGTGCCAAGCTATAATCTTCAAAGGTCGCAATGCTTTCGCAATGAAATTGTTGACAGTGTGCGCTGTGTGTGTATCTTGTGTTCCGGCTCACTGCTCATCCCGATCATGCCCGATCCTGATCGAATTTCGCGGTCGTGATTGCCTTCTTTGGACAAAATGAGCGAGAGACCCAATCACAGTCGAGAATTTCGATCCGGATCGGTGCCGATCGCGATGAGAAGTATACGTGTGACACTGGTAGTGACAGGGCAACGCCATATCATACTCGCCTTCACGGGAGACCACTGACCAAACGACAACAATCGTTCGCGCCAGTGCACTGCGCCAGCAACACCCAAGGAGACGCACGAGGAAAACTTGTACGCGACGCACAGATCGCCAGCCGACACATGGCAAAATGCCGGCACGCCAGGGCACGCCTAGGGACAGAACGACCAAAGAAACTGCTCCTCCGTGGTACCTAGGCAAAGGGAGAAATTTCAAGCGCGAACGCCCCCAGATTTTCTCTCTCGCACCCGCTGAAACGACTGGCCAATCGCGTGAACTGGCGTTTCCTCTAATGACCGTCTCGTGTCGAAATCTAGCCGGTCCTGATCGGCGGCGGCGGGCGTTTTTCTCGACGCCGGGCGTCAAATCGGCGCCGTGAGGCGAAAATCGCCTCAAAAACGCTCCATGTATTCCGGGCTTTACGGCTTTTACAAACAGCGCATTCATCCATGTGTTCGTTCTAGTCTCATACGATAGCCCGCAGCATTTGTAATACAACCTGCCAGCGCATTTCCTTCGTTCATGAAAAAATGCTGCAAAATGGAAAAGAAAATCAATCCGTTCCGGCGCGCATGTTGCGCAGAGAAAGAGAGAAAGGTACAAAAAAAAAAAAAAAAGGCGCACCGACTTCTCGGAGCGCGCGCGCCCTTGCGCGCAGAGCTCCTGCGCATGCGCGGAGCTCTTGCGCATGCGCGGCGGTGCGCCGTCTGTCCGCGTCAATTTGAATCCTCAACGAGTGCGCCAGGCACGTAAACGCTTGTAGCGGTGTGCGGTGTCTGCCTGGACGTTGGTGTCTGTGTATGCGTGTCTTCTTTGTGGCATCACACGTCAACTACACTGAACGGTAAGCTTTAGCAAAGATGTTTTTCGTCAATAACTCATGATTAGGTAAGCGCATTTCGTAGCGCGAACCGGCTGAATGTAGCGCAGGCGACTGGGGCATAGTATCGGTTTCTTATTTTCATGATTTGATAACGCGCTCTTGTTCTCACTTCTACTATAGGCAGGTTGCGAACGTAGTTCCCGCGCCTACTAGGGCGCCCCTCGCGGCGGCGAGCGCGGAACCGGCAGGATACGACCGGCCCGCTTGCGTTCGGAAAGCCTGTATGTGCAGTGTTTCGCGCGTAGTTGTTGCCTTTTCTGAGCAATGCCGAAGTGCAACCCGAGCTGTTGAGTAGTGGGCTGCAACAGCACGTACACCAACTCACGAGGAACAAAGTTTTACAGGTTTCCAAGGCGACCGTATGAAGCAGAACGGCGTCAACACTGGATAGCGCTCGTCCAATGGCATAAGCTGTTTTATGTTCCGGCGTTATGCCAAGTGCGTTATAACTCTGAATTCTTTGCTTTTACAGCAATGATGGCAGCAACGGGACACTTGCAGTTAGTGGCGTAGCTAGGTCGTCTGGCACCCGGGGCCCATAAGTCTTCTGTCCCCCCCCTCCCCCGGGTTTATTCGAGGAAGGCGAGGATATCAACAATTTCCGTGTGTCTCCAGACGTATATGACACCCCCTCCCCCCCACTGGCCCCTTGCACCCGCCCCCCCCCCCCCCCTCCGTTGCTACGCCACTGCCTGCAGTGCGTACAGGATATGCAGCAAACAAAATAGTTTGTTCCCACACTGTACCGCAGTAAAGCTGTGGAACTCTTTCCCAATCCTCTCCCATTCAAACAGCGCTAGGGCTTGCTGAGAGATTTGAAGAGGGGTTGCAGCCGGCTGGACTGGCATACACCCTTCTGCGCCCAGCATATAAACGAAGGGGCAGTTGAGATCACCAAAATTTTTTGACAACGTGGTTTATTGGAACCTCCTTTGCACGCACTGAAAAATTGCAACATAAAAGTGTCGCACTTCCAGTAACTTGGGCGAAAATATTTTCCCAGCGTAGTCTAACACAACTGGTAAGTTCATCCCCTTTTTTTGTGTTTGGGGAGAGCAACGTTAGAATACCTCTGGTAGGTCTTACGAGTCGTTCGTACGCCCCACGTTCTTGGATGAGATGTTTTGGATTCGTATTTGCCGTCCTGTATGTACAAGGAAACTACCGCGGCGTCCTTGCACTTCCCTGCGATGCCAGCACGGCAATCGCAGCTCCCCGCTAGGATTTGTCTGCTGTCGCCGATCTTCAAGAATCAGTGTCGCCTATAATTTCACGCGTCCACACCGTAGATAACGAAGCAACTTACGCTGAGCTTCACGCATCTCGCTGGTGCATTATTTTTCGTTTGCGGAATAAACCTAGCAGTCACTTCGATCAGCGCGAGTTCAACACTTCCCTCACGTCGTAGACGTGCCCCACTTCAAATAGACGACTTGCTTTCTTTAAATTCTTTTCATGAAAATAGCTATGAAGATCTTGTAATTCCCGAAACCCAGATAAAATTAATATCGGCACGCTGTTTCGCGCCATCGCTACCGTTTGACAGGACGCCAAACACGCAGCGCGGGCTGCTGACGCCGTGAGTAATCCTACCACATTCGCGCAACTATTCGTCAGATGGCGCTAGGGGTCGGAAAGACGGGGCGCCGCCTAGCACTTGCAACGTGCCCATACGGAATGATTTGAGACAGGCGTGAGCGATCGCTTGTTGATTTTAGCGTCATAGTTGGTGTGCGTAACAAAGGAAGTACACCATGTTTTAACTTGATACTGAGCTGCCACTAAGCGTATTGTGTGTTGGGCAGCCAGTATGGTAGATCTCATTTCGTGGCGCTCGATCCGGTCGCGACGAATGGGGCGTCGCATGTGCAGTGAAATTCTCGTGACACGCTTTACGTATATATCTCGAAATTGTGTTAGCATGAAGAATTTTCAGACAGAGACGTATAGTTGAATAACTGCTAGCGTACTCGGATGAAAGGCCATGTTTGCGGGGCATGCATCAGCAGTGTGTGCGCTGCCGTTTTTGTATAGCTTAAACGTAGCAGTAGCTTTAAGGTTCCTGGCAACCAATCTAAATAATTTTGGGAAGTTACCGCAAGCAAAATACGAGACTTGAAGAAATATCTAGATTCACCCAATCTAAATATGTGCAACCACAAACGCTTTTGGAGCATGAAACCTGCGATAAGCTCAGTCACTCGCAGCTTCGCAACTTAGGCGAAAAGATTAGAGAACAATAAATTAGTCGCTCCAGGAAGCACCTTTGCACGTTTCAAACTGAAGGGATTGCGTTTGATGGTAGTTGGACGATTTTTTTTTCTCTTTTATAAACAGTTTAACAGCAGAAGTTATCGTTCGGGCTATTTGAAAAGCGTTAAGCACCTTTCGATGCTTCGGCGTTATCCAGTTTACGTGCTGTTAATCACTAGGCAGCTGCTGGCGCAGATTCGCATTGTGCCAGTCGTGCATGGTATGAAGCCCTTGTCGTGCGTAATAAGTGTTCCGGTTTTCATTACTGTCGCATTTAGTGCCGTCGTCTTGGACAGACTGTATAATATATGCGCTGTACAAAAAAAAAGAGCCAGATTGTCGATTTTGTGGCCTTTTCTTCGCAGATAACGCGCTGATTATTTAAATGATTTAGTAGACATTACACTTGTTCTACCCTTATCAACACACCTAAGAGATCGTAACATGTTTTAGTTGATAAGTAACCTTATCAATACGCCCCCATTCATGCGCATTCTACTGAAAATGTGGCAAATGTATTCATCTCGAAGTATGAGAAAAGAGACATTACAGACTGGCCTAAGCGGAAATAAATTGCAATTCTTAACGTGATTGTTCAAAACTGCAGTCACTATGCTGAGCATGTTCGTTCGGCACGGGAATATTGCATTAACACCTGAAAAATGTGCATTGTCCAGCCGGCTATCTTTGTTTCAGCAATTATTATTATAGGAATCGTTTGGGATTCTCGCATTTCTTTTATATTTATATTATATTTATATTATATTTTTTATAATTACACTGTGTGTCACATGAACCTGTCTTGAAACGAAATGACTCGTTGCTGGCACCGGCGACCGTTACGGTTGTCTAACTGCTAATCAAACTGTAACATAACGAAACATCATAATAGTACTGATTCATGTTGCCATGCAGTCTTTAGTCAGAGGTAAACAAAGTTAAGTAGAGGCATAAGTGATGAGAGCAAATTATATAGAAAACTACTATTGAATCCTAAGAGTAACTCATTCAATAGTTTTCCCTCACACTGTTGCATTTGCTTTCCGTGTGTATCTATGTGTCCTTGTCTTCCGTGCTGTGCTCGTGTGGCCATCAATTACGAACTTGCCGAAGCCCTTGTCAGCTTTATTAAACAAGGGATTCAAGTCAGTTGAATCTATAATACTGCATGTCAAGTGACTGACGTGTTCTTCGTTTTATCTAAATATTATGGACTGGCAGTACTTGGCAATCATTAAACCACAATATTTTTTTTGTTACACTTAAGGTGCGGATGTAATAGATTGCCAGAAAATTTTTATGAAAACAACATAAGATCGGGAAATTTTAAAGTGACCTCATAAGTATGCTGTCTTTTTATGTCATACACAGTTTCCAGAGAATCTCTCTGTTAAATATATTTGTAAAACGTTTCACCTCATAAGAAGTTGAGGCAAATTGGTCCCATTTATTGAAAAAAAGAACGAAAGTCCAGCATACTGACATGGCATTTCCTACTCAATATTTTTTTGCGTTAACTAAAAGTCCTGAACCTGGAAACCCTACAAAATTTTTTCATCTTTGAGAGCACCTTAAATAATTTACTGTGATAGCATTCATTCGAACTATAGTATCAGTTTTGTTTCCTAGGAGGTGCATATCTGCCGTGCCATGACACAAAGTGCTCGCGTGGTATTTCGGGTGCTCATGGGGTATACCTAACTTGGAAACCTGTTAGCATGCCCAAGAGGCCTCATTACCTGTAAGAAACTAAGTGACCATAGCAATACAATAAATCCATCTGCCTTCTGTTGAAGTTATGGCCAATGACCCATTCATTTAAGTGTATGAGAAAGACATTTAAATGTGTATTAAGCAAAATAAATTACAATCTTTCGCATGATGCTGTGAATATTCCAGTCACGTCTTCTGAGCATATCCCTCTGCAAGGGCATAATTAACTACCAGCCAAAAAATGTACAGACAGTCCAACTGGATAACGTTTCAGCAATAAATATAGAGATAATTTGGGATAAGTGCATTAATGCATCATATATGAACTTGTCATGAACACACTGTTGCTGGCACGAGCAGCAGTTGTGACTGTTTAATTGTTCACCATACCATAAAATAAAACATTGTATAATAGTACTGATTTGTATTGACAAGCAGCCAGTAGTCATAGCTAAACCGCATTAGTATTGACTTAGATGGTTTGAGCAAATATATTAAGCTGCTTAATGAACATACAAAGAATACACACTTGTTATTTTTTCCTGATATTGCTGCATCTACTTAATTGCAGCATACACCTGTAGTACCTTTGGGACTAAAGACAAAAAGGTCAAGGCCAGCCTGGCGACCATGCTTGCCAAGGGGAAGTAGTGTAAATATTTAGTCTCTTTCCATAATAGCATAAGACATGTATTTTAAGAAATTCATCTATTATATCGTGCAATAAAAACAGTTAATTCATTGCCGGTGCATTTGTTTTCTTTTTTGCACTGCATGATTCAGCACTTCAATTCTGTCTGTTTATGCAACATATTGGAGAGTAGAGCTGGTTCAGGAGAATTATTAATCTGCTAACGTTAATGCATAAGTGCAGATGAAAAGCAACAGGTGCACATGCATAAATACATTAAATTTTTTTTTGCTACCACATGTAAACAAAAATGTAAACTAACTTGTAGATAGCAGATAGCTATGGGCTTATGGCCTTATACACTCTGTAGACTTGTCTATGAAATGTCTGTGTCTATAGACTGTCTATAGCTTAATGAAAATTCATGTTTGTTGACAAATGTCTGCAGAATGTCATAGAAAAAAGTGTATAGGAATATATGGTTCTGTTTTTGTAGACTGAAGTCTATAAAATGTCTATAGACAAATGTCTATAGATAGTCTACGGACATTTGCCTATATACATGCTATGGACTTCAGTCTACAAATATAGAACTGTATAACCCTATACACTTCTGTCTATAAACATTCTACGACATTTGTCTACAAACGTGAATTTTCATTAATCTATAGACTCAGACTTTGTATAGACTAGTCTATAAAAAGTGTATGGCCATAAGTCTATAGGAATAGTCTTTAGACATTTGTGTATAGACATTCTATAGACTTCAGTCTACAAATGTAGAACTATAAGCCTATACACTTGTCTTCGACATTCTGAAGACAATTGTCTACAAACATGAATTTCCATTCTATAGACAGTCTGTATACAGTATATAGACAGTATATAGACTCAGACTACTTATAGACTAGTCTATGAAAAGTGTATAGCCATAAGTCTACAGACTGCCTATAGACAGCCTATAGGAAGTCTATAGACTCGGACTTTTTATAGACTAGTCTATAAAAAGTGTATGGCCATAAGTCTACAGACTAGTCTAAAGAAATGTCTATAGACAGCCTATATAGACTTCATAGACAAATGTCTATAGACTGTCTATGGACTTTCTATAAAAATTTTTGTAAGGGTGAGCACCTGACATAACAAAACAGCGAAGTTGCATAAGCGGCTTCTCACACCCATCGTGGCGAGCTCCACCACTGGAAGAGCTGGCGCCACCGTCGGCGGGACGCGGCATGAGGGATCACGTGGACACAGCGGCCGCGTCGGCTGCTTCGGAAGCGCCGAAGCGAGCTGAAAACGAAACTTTAAAGTCCCACCTGCGCTGCGGTTTTGATTAAGTGGTGAGGCTTTACCGCCTTGGGTGTCTGCTTGACAACATTTGAAATCACTATAATAGGTAGTGGCTTCCTTTGGAGGCGTGCAGCATGGTAGGCTACTGCTCGGTGCCGCAGTGCCGGACGTACGCAACGAGCCCGGTGTCAGACTTATTCACACGTAGCCGCAGGACAAGGAGCTGCGTGAAGCTTCCCTCGCGAAACTTAGAACCGGCAGACAGCCATCGGCTACAACTCGGGCATGCAACAAGCGCAGACGCGAAGAAGATTTCTGCGACGGCGCCGGGACTGCGATGCTCGGTGAGTAGCAGAAAACACGCGCTGAGACGCTCGCCCGCGCCCGCTGCCTGGCTAATGTCATGACGGTTTGGTCTATGAACTTGTTGATGTTACGTATTGGCAAGTTCACTGGAAACGAAAGGGAGCGGTAAGAAGCACATTAAAGAAAACATGGCATATGGTTATGTTAGCATTATGAATTAGTGCACTGGATTACGAAAAAGAAGCAGAGGGAAATCGCACGCTGAGAAAACCGGTAACATATACAGTGCGACGCAACTTGAGAAATAATATTGAAAAGTCATAGAATTTAGAAGGCAAAAAGATTGAATCGTCGCGACGGCACATCACAGTCGCCGTAGGCGTCGAAGTCTCTATAACAAAATTATTTTTGAACAGTTCTGATAGCGTCCACGGAACAATTGTTGCTAGTTTACTGTCAAATGATCATATGCTGTGACCTAAAGCTGACGGAACGGTGCGAAAACGCGCTCACAGCGAAAGCAAAACCTTCTGCGCGGACATGTATGCAGACGCGCAGTCGGCCGCTGCATTGAGGCTTCATTTTGTTATGCTCCATTTGATTGTATTATACAGACAGCCAACTATAGGAACATATTTCACATAGTTTACTCTCAGCTTTTGCCTACCTTTCACGCAAGAAGCCGATTCGGGAGACTCCATCGCGGCGACTGCGCGCAGTGACGTTCACTGTACGTATTCGGTAAAGAGCGTCTGTAAACGATTCTGTGCTTTCAGTTTGCCCAAGATTATTATATCGACAGTCAAAAACTACCCTCGTTTTGAGAGTACTTACATAAATGTCCAGTAGGGCTGCCGCGTGGTGTTTTTATTGAGCACCGTAAGCGAAACCTATGAGGAGCGCGCCGCGTGATCCCTCATACTACGCAAGGGAGGTGCTTCCAACAAATGGCGACTCCTTAAGTCCTCGTACCCAATACTAGGAGCTGGCTGTTTCTATATGTGATGATTCATCCCCGACGTCCTGGTCATACGGCCGCTCATATATATATATATATAGGGCTCCCACGCCGACTGCGTTGCTGGCTGCTCTGTACCGCCGCAGCCGTATAAACGACTAGGCAACGTGGAAGTGGTAAAACGACATGAGAATGGAAAATTACGGATTACTGACAAAGAAAATCCGAGCAAAAAAAGGCGTTGTCATTGTGTGGTGTGTACGCAAGGTAACCTTTGCTTTATAATCGTTGATAGATGCGTTACAAAGCAAGAATTTGGGACTCGGACGCAGGTTGCGTTGCTGATTGATACCGAGCACGCCGCCGCACGAAAACGGATTCGAAACTTGGCAGTTTCGCTGTGAAAGTTGCTGCCTAATTCTCTGGCGTGCATCTGGTTCCGCGCCTTGCTCAGAAGGGCGCGCAACCACACGGGTCCCCACAAGAGCGCCGAAGGTGAATCTACCGGTGGAATAATGCACTCGCGCAGCTCGCATAATGCAGGAGACGCCGGCTTGAGAGCCGCAGACGGTTCCGCTCCTGAGTCATGGCGGTGCCAGCGGCCTGCGGGAATCCGCAAGGCTGGAACGGCCTGTCCCCAGCGATCGCTAAGAAAGAATGGCCCGGATAGCACGTTAACCGGTCACGGAGGTTCAAAAGGCCCCACACGTATCTGATTGTTGTTACAAGTTTTGCGCTCCGACGTAGGCGGAATCCCAAAACGCACGTGAACTGAGATTTAAGGGCACCATAAAGAACGCAGGTGGTCGAAATCAACCCGGAGCACCCCGGCGTCTCTCACAGATTTGGTACGTCAAATTAGGCCCATAATGAGATTTTCAACGGACACTGAAGAACAACGCTAACTAAGTTTATGCGAGTAAACTATTGTTTCAGAACCTTAATGCAAATATTATTTGGGGAAAGGTTATTAATGGAGAAACTAGAAAAAGTTAGTTTGACGTAACAATTGTCAAAGTATTTGCACCATTTTGGCCCCGAAGATCTGGAAACTAGCTTTTAGGGGCCCTTGATTCCTTTAACATGCAATGCGGTCCATCTGTACCAAAAAATAATTAACTAGGTCTGAGTAGACGCTGTTACAATCCATGACATCACGCCAAGCTGGTGCGGTTTTTTATTGTTGAAGCATAATTCACCAATACAATTTCACTTAATGGTTCTCTAAGGATTCACTTATTGGAATCTTCAGTTGTCACTCTCGCGCACTGCTGTCTCCCTGACAGGTTGCGTTATGTATGCGTCAATGACCAAAAGTCTTATAAATGCGTAAGCATTTCTATGCCTACCCAACGAGGAAACCCGTCCGTCCGTCCGTCCGTCATGTAAGACGAGATCGCTTTCAAGGGGCTCTATTCTAGACACACATGGCGGCTGCACGGCCGCCATTATCCGCCATGTTTACTCTCTGATTGGCTGTGGAGAGCTCACGTGCCTTGAAATTTGTGCCAGGAAACGGAAGTTTTGCGAAATGTCATTTTGCGTTTTCATCAAGATGACGAAACGTGACGTGGTGCTGCAAATTTTATGGACTAATACATTTTTTTGGTCCTTGGCAGATATATTGTGATGTTAGCGCTTCAAAAAGAATGTGAGCGGTAGCGTGCAGAAGCCAGTGCAATGCATCTGCAATTGCGCGAATATGTGGTGGCGATTCAACATATGCGCCATGCCAGCTTGCTGATTGGCTGAAGGAATATATCGTGAGGAGCGTCACAGGAAGGGCTGTTTCGTAAACGTCATTTTGACGATGGGTGACGTTGCGCTGGGCCGCCATTTCTGAGATTTTCCGCCATAATTTTTGCTGCGACGAGCCGCGCGAATTATGCTAATGAGCAGCCATATGCAATGACAGCCGAGAGGAATGCGTATCGCCACATTTTCTCCGCCGTTTGGCGCCACAAAAATCTTTTGTTCATAACGCCTGCTCATAGTATTTGCATCGCTCTCGGGTGGTGTTGGCATTTGTGTTTGGAGCCATCATTTTTTGAAAGAACGCGTTTATACGAAATAATATTGGTTGAACATGGCAAACTTTCGGCAATGTTGTCCAATTTTCACTGCTGCATTTGTATTGTAATCAAGATTAATGCCGTTTCGCACAATAAAAAGTTATCACAACGGCCTCTTTTTAATTTATAAAAAGAAATGTACGCAAGGCGGCGCCTTGAAGTTTCCTCCCGCACCAGCGAAATGAACAAGAGATCCCAGCGCCGGCGCTTGCGTCGCGCTAGTGGATATCTCTGGCGCGCGCAACGCTATCGGTGATATTCGGCCGTTTCTCAGCCAGCCGAGTCGGGCTGAGTCACTTGCGTTGCACGAAATAGCGATAACGTGACCTAGAACGACCGCACATCACCACTGGTAGGTCGCGTATGTTGTCTCAAGCAAGAAAACAAGCGCACTGGCGCTAACATGCGATGACTCATTCCATTTTCCGGGGACACGCATCCTAGCTATTGAAGCAGACGATGGCTTGTACGCAGCAGACGACGGAAGCGAGAAGCGTTTTCGACGGAATAATCATAAGCTTTGAGATAGCTGCTTTGTTTTTACTGCGGAGGAAAACTGTTTTGCTTTACCGGTAACGCTATATTCAGTGCCTTCATTTCAGTTTCTTAGGCGAAACATCAAGTTGGCGTCACGCTACGTAAGCAAAACGGGGCCACCAGCACCATTTTGTTTGCGTCGCGCTACGTCACGCATCTAAGAAAATGGCGGAATGTCCAGAATAGCGCCCAAGATAGGGCCCGCAGCAGCGAGCGAATTCACCTTCGTGCTACCTCTCACTTCGACGCGAAATAAACGGCGAGAACACAGCGCACGCGAAGTTATCAGCAGTCGGCGTACTCTGTCCACCGTCGCAGATCGCTTTCAAGATAGGGCCCGCAGCAGCGAGCGAATTCACCTTCGTGCTGCTTCTCGCTTCAACGCGAACTAAAGGCTCGTTTATAGTCCGACGTTATCGGCGCGCGGGCGAGCGTCGTTCGCGGTCAGTCACGCTACGTCGGTTGCGTTGCGCCGGCCGAGATGCCATCCCCTCTATACTTCAACGCGCGCGCCGTAGGCTGCTATCTTCGGAGCATGCGCAGAAGGTTCGCCAAGTAGCGCGCCGTCCGCAAAAGCCGTCAGCGGAGTTGTGTTGGCGCCTTTTTCTTCGCGCGCAATGCATTGTGGGTCGACGCGGTTGGCGGCGCCGGCGCGCGAATGGAGCAGGAGCCAAATATGCGCCGAGCTCGTCGGGGCGCGCTGGCAGCCGCCGGTTACGTCGGCGCTGCAGTGCGTCGGACTATAGAAGGACTTGTTTTCGCCAACGTAACGTAGCGTGCGCGAGCGCGCGCGTGCGCGTGCGTTACGTCGGACTATAAACGGCCCTTAAGCGGCGAGAACACAGCGCACACGAAGTTATCAGCAGTCGGCGTACCCTGTCCCCCGTCGCAGATCGCTTTCAAGGTAGGGCCCACAGCAGCGAGCGAATTCACCTTCGTGCTGCTTCTCGCTTCAACGCAAACTAAGCGGCGAGAACACAGCACACACAAAGTTATCAGCAGTCGGCGTACTCTGTCCCCCGTCGCAGATCGCTTTCAAGATAGGGCTCAAAGCAGCGAGCGAATTTACCTTCGTGCTGCTTCTCGCTTCAACGCGAACTAAGCGGCGAGAACACAGCGCACACGAAGTTATGAGCAGTCGGCGTACTCTGTCCCCCGTCGCAGATCGCTTTCAAGAGAGGGCCCACAGCAGCGAGCGAATTCACCTTCGTGCTGCTTCTCGCTTCAACGCGAACTAAGCGGCGAGAACACAGAGCACACGAAGTTATCAGCAGTTGGCGTACTCTGTCCCCCGTTGCGTATCGCTTACAAGATAGGGCCCGCGCGGCCGCGCCACACGCAGCCGCCGCCGGGCTACGGTTGATCCGACTGATAATGGTTGGCATCGAGAGAAGGTAGCATCGTCGTCTACGTACGAGGTCTACCAAGCGTGACACTGTTCAATTACGTCACGTACTACACCACACATCCACCAGTGCTCATCTTCCATGAAGCAGCGGCATCATCCAAGCGCACCATCATATAACATCAGTGAACATGCTATTAATCGCCTCTTCATCGTCTCATGCTGGTTTCAGTTAACGTTTCGGTGTTGCAACCGCGCTTCTCCGTTTCACGGTTCTTTCGCGGTGTTTCTCGCAATTGTACCAAACACAGCAATGTACGACGACTAAACAGCAGGTGATTAGTAACAAATGCTTACGCATCATTTAGATAAGTCCCACAGGAGATTCTGCGTGTAATTTTTTGTAAAAGGCCACTAGCGTCGCCTCTCAACCCTCAGTATTATTGGGTCACTCCTGTGAATTCTTGTTAATGGCGTTTCTTCCACTATTCGGAATTCCTTCTTTTTTCTATAATGTCGATGGCATCAAAATTTTAAAGGATATTCGCACTAATTCATCATCAACCTGTTTTAAGTCCACTACAGGACAAAGGCCTCTCCCTCCGATCTCCAAGTACCCCTATATGACTGTCGTATTCGGCAGTTCTACTTTTGTTTTCTGAACGGCCTCATCTAAATGCTGCTAAGCTTAACTTATGACTTTCAATTGCAAAACCGCAAGTATTCCGTTTTCCTATTCTGTGGATTGGGTACCACTTTGTAAAGACGTTAAGATGCAACAATCCTGGTGTACTATGTGGCACGGCATTAAACATTTTTGATCACGCTAAATGCGTTGCAATGCGGTCTTTGCGCACAGTCGGTTCTTCTTGCAGTCTATCAAGAGAATTCGATTCTCCAACGCCTGTCCTCGAATTGTGCACATTCATATGTCTTCATGAGCATGAATACATCTCGTTGGTCTGGAGTGTCAAACGCAAATCCAACAGGGACATCATAGAACGGTTTACGATGACTGTAGGAAGTGCTAATAAAACGCCAGGGACAAGATAACTGTCTTTTTTCGCTCTCTGCATAGTTCATGATGAAGGGAAATCAGCTTGCTTAACTTGCTGTACTACTCCAAAACGAGAGAGAGAGAGAGAGAGAGAGAGAGAGAGAGAGAGAGATGTCCACAGGAAGATGGAGACTTGAAGTGATGAGCAGTGGTCGAACAAGGAATGTCACTTTAAGCCGATGTTTCGACAAGGGTTGTCTTCATCAGGGTAGCAAGTCCTTCCTTGGCAGCGTTCTTATGTGCTGTTCCCCCACACTGAGGGTGGGAGGAAGAGGAGGTGAATAAGCCGGTGCGCAGAGTAAGCGGAAGTCCAGTTGTTCAAAAAAGCGGGAAGAAAGAGAAAGGGAAAAGGAAACTATAGGAGGGGGGCGGTGCTTAGTTATAGACGGCTTCACTCGCGCGATAACTGCAGCGAGAGTGCGCCCCCAAGAAACTTCCGGTCACGGGCCTTATCAGTCTACTGCGCCGGAACACAAAGCGCGTTTTAAATTGTTTTACTGGCGGAAAGTCTATTTTAAATTTTCAGATAAAAGACATGCGCATTACGCCTCAAGACAAATACATAAACATTTTTGTGTAACTTGGGGCAACATTCACTTGTAAAATTGTTCTTATGTGCAGAGTAAAACTATTGAGAATCTGCGGGCTTCGATTTTAACGCACTCTTGTTAGTCCGTATCGCAGCCAATGCCTCTCTTGCTCGCTAAATTTGGCGGGCTACGTCAATGAGCAAAACCGGAAGCCGTCCAGGGTCTATAGAGAGCACCCAGGTAGGTGGCAGTGCTGCTTCTTTAGAAGCCCGGATGATAAAAACGGAAACGGTTCTAAATATGCAAACACGCGCCGACAACTGCTGATTAAAACTTCTTTCTGGGCGAGTTGGTGCATAGTTGGTGCAGACACAATACAGCGCTTGTGTCGTCCTTGTTACTTTGTGGTTGCATGTGTTTACGCTATTACAATTTTTAAGTCAAACCGCTGATACCTGCGACCCATGTTCAGGGAAAACAATAAATAAGGAGATACGCTGTTTGTAGACGTGAAAAGAAAAGGCAAACCGGTAGAGGCAACTGAGTTCGATTAGGGTAAGTACGAATACAGATCTTTACGGCACCTGAGGATGACAGAAACGACATTAACCGAATATTAAATAAATGAAACAATAAGCTTATACTCCTGGGAAAAGTATATTAGTAGAGCATATCGCTTGTGAGGAGATATAGCAAATAAAATAGACATAAAAATCTGATGACGTAAGAAGTTGGACCGGGGCATACGATCAGCTCTGGTCTACCCAGGTGTAAGATTTGCGAGAAAGTAAGGGTTGCTTGTTATATTCGTGCCATAGGGGTTAACGGATGGATTCAGGTGCTCCCTTTGAAACATTCATGCGTGTTGGTTACAGCGTAGTGAACTTGCAGATGGGATGTGGTTCTCTATATTTTCAGTCTCGAGGCGAACGAAAGTGAGACTGTAGTACATCAAGTTTAAGTTCGTCAAAATTGTGGCCTGACAGGTTAAAATGCTGTGCGAGTGCTTTCGGGAGTTCCTTATCGGTGTCCGTGCGATGTAGGTTTAATTTAACATTCATTGGTTGTCCTGTTCGCCGGTGTATTGTTTGTGGCAAAACGAACATTTCAGTTAATAAATAACGTTAGAACTAGTGCAGGTAGAATATAAATTTAAATTTTGTTTCATAAATTTCGTGCGCATAACACTTCCAGTACTCCTAACTTTTACATAGTTTTAAAGACGTTCGCGGGTTTTGACCCTGGGGCAAGAGCAGGCTGTTATGTTGGTGGTAAATTGAAGGCTTACATCTGCGTGAACTAACAAGTTCTTAAAGTTTCTCTTGTGGCGATAGCAGATTCTTGGTATACCTCCGGGAGCGCTTTTCTAAACCGTCCATTGCTTGATAATATTAGGTAGTAGCCACGTAGAATATTGTTTATGCTTGACAGCACTTTGGAATACTTTGTTACAAAGAGTAGCGGCAGCTTGGACTGTGTTTTAGGCTGCTTTCTAGCTAACGCTGATCGTCTTTTTAATTTACATACGTCTTCGTAGGTCTGGTTTAAGACGTTTTGTGGGTAATTTCTTTCAATTAGTGTTGCCTTAAGATTAGTTTAATGGTGAGGTTAATTCTAGCCACGAGCTGTTTCGAGGTTGCGGGCTGTCCGGCAGATAAACTAGGGGACAGACTAGCCTCTACCCTTCTATTATTTACTCAGGATACGCCCCGCTTCCTTCGAATGATGGATTCCATCAACGCATCTAAAATCATTTTGGACCAGGTCATGCCTGCAACTTATTACATATCTGTCCTGTACACAAATAGACTTGTCACTGAAGGAATTGAAGCGTTCTCAATATCACTTAAATGCAGCAAGAAAGCGCACGCGGCTGAAGTTTAGCTTTCATTACTCAGGTTAGTCCTTACTCTTAGCTATTCCGTGTTCGATTCGGCATGCCACCTACCGAGTGTTGATACTAGCATGGGAACCCTTTTTGCTCCAACTTATCCCAATATCTTTTTGGGCCATTATAATCGGAGCTGTTAAAAGCATTTCCGCTAAAAATTTCCGTTCTACCTGTCTCCGCTACATAGGAGGATGAGGAGGGGGTTGCAGGCTGTAGGCGGGGCTACATTGTGTCTCGATGCGCTAAGCGACAAACTGTCGTATAACTTTGTACGACAGTTTACATTCAGCAGGGAAAACTGGAAGCGACGCTCTACAGAAAGCCACCGGATGGCCAACCATATTTAGACTATACTAGTCCCCACGCACGACACTGCAAACGAGGAATCATTGCAGAGGAGGCAATACGCATAAAGATGATCCGTAGCGGCGACGGCGATTAAGCTCATCATTTAAATAATCTGAAGGCAACACTAACTAATAGAAATTACCCACAAGATACCTATAACACCGCCGACGAGGATGCGTGTAAATTAAAAGGCAGATCGGCATTAACTAGAAAGGAGCCTAAAACGCAATCCAAGCTACCTCTTGCATTTGTAACAAAGTATTCGAACGGGCTCCTAAACATAAACAATATTCCACGTAAATACTATATAATATTATTAAGCAATGGGCCCCTTAGAAAAGTGCTCCCGTAGGTATACCAAGGATCTGGTATCTCCGCAATAGAGACTTCAAGGAATTGTTAGTTCACGCAAATGTAAGCCCTCAATTTACCACCAACATAACGGCCTGGTGTTGCCCCGGGTGCAAGAACCGCAAATATCTTTAAAACGATGCAAATGCTAGGAGCACTGGAAGTGATTATGTGCACGAAATGTATGCACGAATTTTAAATTTGTTCAACCTGTATGAGTTCTAACGTTATTTATTAGCTGAAATGTTCGCTTTGCCGCAAACAATACAGCGGCGAACAGGACAGCCACTGAATTGTAAATTAAACGTACATCGCGCGGACACCGGTAAGAAACTTCCGAAAGCATTCGCACAGCATTTTAACCGGTCAGGCCACAATTTAGACGAACTTAAACTTGATATCCTACAGTCTCACTTTCGTTCACCTCGAGACTGAAAATATAGAGGATCATATTCCATCTGCAATTTCACTACACTGCAACGAACACGCGTGAATGTTTCAAAGGGAGCACCTGAATCCATCCGTTAACCCAATGGCACGAATATAACAAGCAACCCTTAGTTTCTCGCCAGTCTTACACATGGGTAGACCAGAGCTGATCGTATGCCCCGTCGCAATTTCTTACGTCATCAGATTTCTTATGTCTTATTTATTTGGTATATGTCCTCACAAGCAATGCTCTACTAATATACATTGCCCAGGAGTATAAGTTTTTTGTTGCACTTATTCAATATTCGGTTAATGTCGTTTGCTTCATCCTCAGCCGCTGTGAAGATGTGTATTAGTACCTTCATTCTCAACTGAACCTGCCTACAAAACTCAGCTTCCTCTACCGGTTTTGCTCTTCTTTACACCTATTCAAACAGCGTATCTCCTTATTTCCTGTTTTTCCGGAACATGAGCCGCAGTATCAGCGGATGTCAGCGCGTGTTTGCATATTGGAACCCTTTCCGTTTTTATCATCCGGGCTTCTAAAGATGCAGCAGTGCCCCCTACCTGTGGCCTCTCTATAACTACTAAACACCGCCCCCCTCCTCTAGTTTCCCTTTCCCTTTTACTTTCATCCCGCTTTTTTGAAGAGCTCGACTTCCGCTTACTCTGCGCGCCGGCTTATCCTCTTCCTCTGCCCCCATTCATGTTGGGGAGACTGAGCTATGGTACAAGGGGAGTATGGTAGCGCGATTCAAAGACGGGACAAGAGAAGACACAAAGGGACACACACAGCGCCCACATTGCAACCCTCGTGAACTATGGTACAAAGTGTAAGACGTGTCAAACAAAGTCGACGCGATAGGAGACAAGGTAGACGTACTGTACATGTGGTATATGTATCTATATGTACTGAAATTAGTCGGCTGGGGGGGGGGGGGGTGAGGGCATTAAAAATGTAATATATGTTGCGTAAGTGAATTACATTTTGGCATTGTTTGCATTATTATCTTCCTTTTGCCGTCCCACCCTATAGTCGGATACAACTTTAGAAAAAAGGGGAGGCCCCGCCCAGATGACCGAAGCGCGACAACTGATTGCCTCCGCGAGTAAAATAGTCCCGCTCGAAAAATCGTGCTCCTGAAACGCGTAATTCTTGGCATAAATAAAGACTTTTGTATTTTGATGACTGGTTTAGTAGAGCTCTCATGTACTACAGCACATGCCGGATAGCGACATAAAAATAACCCCATGCCTTCTACAACGCTGCCCGTCGTCTGCTCTTTAGCTACATTGCAAGTGACAAAAGTAGAAAGAGCAGCTCTGCATGGGTTTTGCGCTTGTTTACATGTACACGGCGTATCTACTACTCGTTTTCCAAGCTTAAAATGGATCAGTTGCTATTGAAAAAGTACTTATATAAAACAATGCATTTATCGCAACCATTACAAACCTGGGGCGAGAATACGGTCGAGGCAGGAAGGTACAAAAATGCTTCATTCATCGTTTCAAATAAATACTCTGGGTTTTAAATAGCACAAAATTTATATGCTTTGGTTTGTGTTCTCACAATTTCACAGCACGCATTCTACAGCTTGCGCGTGCAGTGAGCACTGGTGGACAGCAATCGACGGTGCTACACAACGCTCGAACACCGTCGCTAAACGCTCGGCTATCTCACTGCTGACAATGATCGTTCACGCTAAGTTGACGGCGCCAAATCTTTGCGTTGAAGGCTTCTTCTGCAAACATTTTCTGTTGAGACACTCGTAAGTTTGTTTCATGCGCGCACACGTTTCTGATTTCTCCCGAGAATGGTTCTGCTCCATCACTTCACCCCGTCCGACGAAAAACGCAGCGACACAGTACACGAACACACCTGCCGCTAACAGTAGGCACCAGACTTTGGAAAACTTTTCTCGTCGTAACTCCACTCGGTAGAAAATAAAACAACATGGAACAAACACGCCAGATGTGTGTTCGTAGCGGTCGCCGCGGGATCCTGTTTTCAGGCAAAGCGTATAGCGCAGCGCCAGCGATGTTCGCTGCAATGTTCCTTCGCCGGATCACGGCTCAGGATAAACGCACGCGGCACAAATGCCGCATCGTAAGCTCGTAGTAATATTTCCGGCATGATAGACCATCACAAACAGTTCTGGAATTCACTCTGACGAGGGGCTGAAGCACACAGCTGACGCGACCTCGCCCAGTTCGAAGCGCGGGCGGCCATCTTCTCTGTCAGCGGGCTCACCGGCCGTCCGGCTGATGACGTTAGTCCAGAGTAAAGCCCCTGCATCCACGCGCCACCGCCGGTCGGCGGAAACGTGTGTGGAGGGGCTTTAGTCCAGAGTGCGCGCCCATTGGTGGGTGCTCGTGTGCCTCCGCCTCGGAGGAGTAAACGCCCCCTTTTTTCTAAAGTTGCATGCGACTATAGCTTTTTTTTTTTTCCAGGGCCCGCTATTTATGTTATTCATGCCGAATTTTTTTCGTTAACTTCTTCTGAATGATTTTTTTATGCGTATGTAGGTCGACGTTGGCTAACCCACTTTTTTTGTTACCGGAAGGCCAGGTGGGCCCATGCCGGGTATAGTGCAACCTATTGTGCAATGTGGTTGCTTGTCGGCTGTATTTACGCTAATTACACCGGTACCGTTAATTTGGCCTTATTGGACTAATTATCGCTTCTTGTCGCATTGAGAGAAACATTTTGATATTTTTTGCGACTCGCTACGACGATCTGGACGCGCGGGAGGGCGTTTTTCTCCCTTTTTCTTTTGCCAAGCGGCCAGACAGATACTCAGGACCCACGTACTCCAAACCCGTGTGAAGTCGCCAAAGACCTCGTCTTCAAGAACGCTTCTAAGGAAAGCAGATGCTACCCTGACGAAGACAGGTCCTATTGTCGAAACGTTGGCTTCAGCGATATTCCTTGTTCTACCACTGTTTATTGCTGTACTACTGTATTATTATAATTAGATGAAAAACATTCTAATTAGATGAAAAAGTGTGCATGAGAAAATTGTAGAGCGACATGAAAAGCTCCCGATACAGCTTTCTGTTGCTCAATACCCGCTACACAAAAGTGTTTTTTCCAGTGTGAAAGATGCCCGAAAATACACGGAAAATTGCCGCGCGACTGGCCGCTCCAGGCACATTGCGTGTATTCGCGGGCTTCTTTCACGCTCGGAAAAACACTTTTATGTAGCATGTATTGAACAGCAAAAGCTGTATCGGGAATTTTTCATGTCGCTCTACAATTTCCTCATTGACAGTTTTCATCTAATTATAATATTTTAGAAGTTTATTAATTAATTTGGACTAATTGTGTAATTAGGTAGAATGAAAAAATAATAATCTGAGTATCTCCAAACGACGGAAAACAACATTATCTGGTTCTGTCCAGCTACACGGTGTTACGTTTCGCCTACAACGCGCGGTAATGCCGGCGCGGATGCAACGGACGCCGGGGCTTTGTTCAAAGCGGCGGACATTTTGGCCCGTCCGACGCCGCCGCAACGCCTACCCGCCAAGCGTGCCCAGGCGTGTTTCAGTGCCACGCGTCTTCGTGTGTGCGTGTGTGTGTGTGTGCCCTCGCTTGTCAAAGCGCGGCAGCCGGGGAGCGGAGTTCCCCGAATGAGGAGCCTGGAGGTCTCTCGGCTCAACTGTTCGCGCCGTCGTGTGGGTGAGGGTTGGCAATGCGTCACTACACTCGGTTCAGCAGGTCTCTCGGCCCGACAGTTCGCGCCGTCGTGGGCTCCTGCTGCGCCGTCCCGTGACCTTCATCCCGTGACCTTCATCCCGTGACCTTCTCTTTTGGACCGCGACGCCGAGGGTATAAGAGCAGCTGCCCCCGGACGCCAGGAGAGAGGCTCCGATTTGTACTGTTGAGTTACGTGCTCTCCCGTCTCTCCAATTCGGTCGACCTGACCGGCCGCTCTTTTGCTATGTTAGAATAAACAAGTTGTTCTGTTACCAGTCATCTCATGCTTTGCCGGGACCTTCGGATGCTTCCAGTGCCCCAGGCCGCCAGGCCAACGCTACCCTTGGGGCTTGCGACCCATTGGCAATAACGGGCGTCAGCACCGAGGCCCCAACAACTCGTGCCAGCGGTACGATTCCAACATCTGGTTGCCAGCGGTGAGATCGCGACAACGGAGGCCAGCAGCGAAGAGATGCGGTTGACTGTATGCTGAGCAGCACAACGACCATCCGGGAGCAGTGCAACGAGCCCTGTGTGATGACTGGTTGCCTGCAGCGGAACGACTGCGCTGAAGTCTTGGCTGCAAGGTTTGGTGAGTGCGGGACTTTCTTCTTCTGAGTTTTGCCAGGCTTTTGTTAGTGTTAGAAACAGAGCTGGTAATTGTGGTTGTCGTTGCTACCGGGTTAGTTTGCGGCAAGACAATAGTAGGCAGTAGAGAAAGCAGCATTCAGAGCAGCCATGGATTTGAAGTCGTTGCGCAAACCGATATTGCTGGAGCTTGCAAGAGAGTTGGGTCTGGATGTCTCAGACAAACTCAGAAAACCAGAACTGCTAAGGGCTATTCTTGAGTTAGAAGCTGAGGATGACGAGCTGTCGGATTGCCTTGAGACCATTGAGGAGCGGGCAAAAAGACATGAGCGCGAACTTATAGAACAGAAAGAAAAAGAAGAGCGTGAACACGCTTTGGAAATGAAGCGTCTCGAGTTAGAGATGGAACGCGCTCGTAATGGAAGTCAGGCACACGGTGCAGGAGAACGAGTATTGTTCAAAATGACTGACCTGATGCGGCCGTTTAAGCTTGGAGAGGACATTGGTTTGTTCCTGGTTAACTTTGAGCGAACGTGCGAGAAGCAGGGGTTCTCTCGGGAAACGTGGCCACAGCGCTTGCTCACTTTGCTACCCGGCGAGGCGGCCGACGTAGTCGCTCGCTTGGAGAGAGAGGAGGCAGAGGATTTCGACAAAGTGAAATCGAGTCTGCTAAAAAAGTACCGGCTGTCAGCGGAGGCGTTCCGTCGGAAGTTTCGGGAAAATGAGAAAGGCAAAAGTGAGTCATATACAGAGTTTGCCTACAGGCTTATGTCAAACATGCAGGAGTGGCTCAAAGAAGAGAAAGCGTTTGGTGACCACGAGAAAGTTCTGCAGTGTTTCGGGCTAGAACAGTTTTATAGTCGGTTACCTGAGAACGTGCGGTACTGGGTCTTGGATAGGCCAGACGTTAGTACGGTGGCTAGAGCCGCTGAGTTAGCCGAGGAGTTTGTGACGCGTCGGGCTCGCGGAGCTAAGGACGGTCAAAAGGGTGAATTTGGCTCCAAGTTTGAGAGGCCGAAGTTCACACCCATGAGAGCAAAGGGGGATACACGTAGTGCGGATGCGAGTGAAAGCAGTCCGACCGAACGTAAGGAGACGGCGGCAACCGAAGCCGAACGCAGAAAGCGGTTCGAGACGAGGCAAGCGCGCGTTTGTTATACGTGCCAGAAGCCGGGTCACTTTTCGGCGCAGTGTCCAGAAACAAAAACACAAGTCGTGTTTTTGTCTATATGCAGCACTGACGAGAACATGAAGCTTCTCGAGCCTTACATGCGAGACCTCCTCGTGAACGGGAAAGAGTGCCGAGTGCTTCGCGATTCCGCAGCTACAATGGATGTAGTTCACCCCTCTTACGTAGAACCCGATATGTTCACGGGCGAGTGCGCATGGATCAAGCAAGCAGTGGAAGCTCATAGCGTGTGTCTGCCGGTAGCAAAAGTGCTTATTGAAGGACCTTTCGGAGCACTTGAGACGGAGGCCGCAGTGTCATCTATGCTGCCCCCCCAGTACCCGTACCTATTTTCGAACAGGTCCGATCACCTCCTGCGCGAGAAGGGGCTTTTGTTTGGTGAGGCTAGCGTTCAGGCCTTAACCAGATCGAAGGTTCGGGAGCTCGCTGCAAAGGCGGTAGTTGCGGGGCCGACGTTGTTGAACGATGAAAAAGGGTCAGAGGCGCAGCAAGCTGGTATTCAGAGCACGCCCGAACAGAATAAAATTGAGCCTGTAGCGTTAAAGGCAGCAGATACTGGAGAGGAAATTCCCGACACGGGAAAGTTAGAAGAGCTGTCTCCAGATTTGCTCATCGCGCCTACGTCAGACGGACTTAACAGGTTGCTAAAAGTCAGCCGCTCGGCTTTGATAGCCGAGCAAAAGAAGGATGGCAGCCTAGAAAACATACGCTGCATTATCAAGGAAGGTATCGCCAAGAAAAATGCTCGCTTTGTGGAAAGAGGTGGGGTCCTGTACCGGAAGTATCTAGACCGCAGAGGAGTGGAGTTCGATCAGCTGATCGTGCCTCAATGCTATCGTCAGGATCTGTTGCGCTTGTCGCATGGGGGTTCGTGGTCCGGACACCTAGGAGTTAAGAAAACTAAGGACCGTCTCTTGCAGGAGTACTATTGGCCAGGGTGTTTTCGGGACGCAGACCAATTTGTGAAGACATGCGACACCTGTCAGCGGGTGGGCAAGCCAGGGGACAAATCGAGGGCGCCGTTGAAGTTGGTACCTATCATTACGGAGCCTTTTAGACGGCTCGTTATTGATACAGTGGGACCTCTGCCGGTAACAGCCACGGGGTACCGACACATTTTGACTGTGATCTGCCCAGCGACAAAGTTCCCTGAAGCAGTGCCGCTTAAAGAACTCAGCTCAGTTGAGATAGTCAATGCACTACTGTCCATATTTGCGCGAGTTGGTTTTCCTGCAGAAATCCAGTCAGATCAGGGCACAGTGTTTACTAGCGCTTTGACGACAGCCTTTCTCGAAAGGTGCGGGGTAAGGCTATTACACAGCTCAGTGCACCACCCCCAGTCGAATTCCGTTGAGAAGCTCCACTCCGTCATGAAGCGCGTGTTGAGAGCATTGTGTTTTGAACATCAAACTGACTGGGAGCTGTGTCTGCCTGGAGTGATGTTTGCATTAAGAACCGCGCCGCATGCGGCTACGGGGTTTTCACCAGCTGAGCTGGTGTACGGTCGCTCGCTGCGATCTCCGCTTCGCATGCTTCGAGAATCATGGGAAGGCAGGGGCGACGACCCAGTCGTGGTAGAGTACGTGCTTAAGCTCCTCGAACGCTTAAGAAGGGCACAGGAGTTGTCAGGTGAAGCAATGGCAGAGGCCCAGCAGAGGGCCAAGGTTTATTATGATCGGACAGCCAGGGCCCGTCGTTTTGAGGTGGGCGATGAGGTCATGATATTGCGCACATCGCTAAAGAACAAACTCGACGTGCAGTGGGAGGGCCCAGCACGGATTGTTCAAAAACTGTCGGACGTTAACTACGTGGTGAGTCTGCCAGGAAAGCGGAAAGCACAGCAAGTTTACCACTGTAATCTGCTCAAACCCTATAAGCAACGGGAAGCAGTGGTGTGCATGATGGTAAACGTGCCCGAAGAGCTTCCGGTCGAGCTTCCGGGACTAGGCTCAGTGACAAACAGGAAAGACACCGATCAAGTCATTAGGGACTTAGTAAGTAAAGCATCGCTGTCGCCTGAGCAGAAAACCGAACTACACCAGCTCTTACAAGAGTTTCAAGGTCTGTTCTCTGAGAGGCCTGGTAGGACTTCTGTCCTTACTCATGACATAGAACTTACCTCCCCAGAGCCAGTACGATCCAAGGCGTACCGGGTGTCACCCCGCCAGAGCGATATTATGGAGGCTGAGGTAAAGAAAATGCTACAGCTCGGTGTTATTGAAGCGGGTGAGAGTGATTATACCTCCCCTTTGATTTTAGTTGAGGTACCGGGCAAGGAACCTCGTCCTTGCGTCGACTACCGCAGGCTTAATTCCATCACTAAGGATCAAATTTATCCGATCCCTAACATCGAGGAGCGCCTTGAGAGAGTGAGTAGCGCTCAGTTTATTTCCACCCTAGATCTTGTCAGGGGTTATTGGCAGGTTCCACTTACAGAAGAGGCTAGTAGGTATGCGGCGTTCATTTCACCAATGGGGACATTCCGTCCTAAAGTTTTGAGTTTTGGTTTGAAGAACGCGCCATACTGCTTTTCAAGCCTCATGGATAAAGTGTTGCGGGGACAGCAAGAATTCGCTTTACCGTATCTAGACGACGTAGCGATATTCTCCGCATCCTGGCCTGAGCATATGGCCCACTTGCGGGCAGTGCTAACCCGCCTGCGCGATGCGGGCTTGACAGTCAAAGCTCCCAAGTGCCAGTTAGCACAGGCCGAGGTTGTCTACCTCGGACACGTGATTGGTCGGGGTCGTCGCCGCCCCTCTGAAATAAAAGTGGCCGCTGTGCGAGACTTCCCGCAACCGCGCACGAAGACCGATATTCGGTCGTTCTTAGGTGTCGCCGGCTATTATCAGAGGTACATTCCCAGGTACTCTGATATCGCGGCTCCCTTGACGGATGCTCTAAGAAAGACAGAGCCGCAAACAGTCGTCTGGGATGAGACGAAGGAAAGAGCTTTTAGCGCCCTAAAGAGCGCCCTAACAAGCCAGCCTGTGCTACGATCGCCCGACTACTCAAAAGGGTTCGTTGTTCAGTGTGATGCTAGTGAGCGAGGCATGGGCGTTGTACTGTGCCAACGGGAAAATGGAGAAGTAGAACACCCCGTCCTGTATGCTAGTCGTAAGCTGACGAGTCGTGAGCAGGCGTATAGCGCCACCGAGAAAGAGTGTGCGTGTATCGTGTGGGCCGTTCAGAAATTGTCATGTTACCTAGCCGGCTCGAGGTTTATCATTGAAACGGATCACTGCCCTCTCCAATGGCTGCAGACCATCTCTCCCAAAAATGGCCGCCTCCTGCGCTGGAGCCTCGCTTTGCAACAATATTCCTTTGAGGTGCGTTACAAAAAGGGGAGTCTCAACGGTAACGCCGATGGCTTAAGTCGAAGCCCCTAACGTGGGAATCAGCCTCAAAATTGCTTGTTACTGATGTTTTTCTTCCTGAGGCAGGATTTTTAACCTATTGCTTTTGTGTAGTGTTTCAAAGTGATGATGCGCTTTCTAGTGCAATTTTTCGATTTGTGGACGCGTTCTGAGTGCTGCTAAACTACTGTAAGGAACTAGGCAGCAGTATAAAAGGGGAAAGAGCCTGGCAGGGCTTAGTGAGGGTTGTGCCGTGCTTGCTAACTGAGCGGTTGACTTTTGGCGTGGTTCTAACGCTTGCCGGAAACGAGAACAAAAATGTCAACTCTCCCGAAGTCACTTTGCAGTGTCCTGTGTGCACCTGAACGTGAGAACGAGGCCTTCTCTGTGCGCTGCGCTCAAGAAACGCCCAAGGACGCCCAACTTCGGTTATGAGCATCATCGAGCGACATCCCTCCGGACAGCGGATGCAGTCCCCTGACCATCGGGATCTCCTTCCCCCGGCGGGGCGGTCTGTTACGTTTCGCCTACAACGCGCGGTAATGCCGGCGCGGATGCAACGGACGCCGGGGCTTTGTTCAAAGCGGCGGACATTTTGGCCCGTCCGACGCCGCCGCAACGCCTACCCGCCAAGCGTGCCCAGGCGTGTTTCAGTGCCACGTGTCTTCGTGTGTGCGTGTGTGTGTGTGTGCCCTCGCTTGTCAAAGCGCGGCAGCCGGGGAGCGGAGTTCCCCGAATGAGGAGCCTGGAGGTCTCTCGGCTCAACTGTTCGCGCCGTCGTGTGGGTGAGGGTTGGCAATGCGTCACTACACTCGGTTCAGCAGGTCTCTCGGCCCGACAGTTCGCGCCGTCGTGGGCTCCTGCTGCGCCGTCCCGTGACCTTCATCCCGTGACCTTCATCCCGTGACCTTCTCTTTTGGACCGCGACGCCGAGGGTATAAGAGCAGCTGCCCCCGGACGCCAGGAGAGAGGCTCCGATTTGTACTGTTGAGTTACGTGCTCTCCCGTCTCTCCAATTCGGTCGACCTGACCGGCCGCTCTTTTGCTATGTTAGAATAAACAAGTTGTTCTGTTACCAGTCATCTCATGCTTTGCCGGGACCTTCGGATGCTTCCAGTGCCCCAGGCCGCCAGGCCAACGCTACCCTTGGGGCTTGCGACCCATTGGCAATAACGGGCGTCAGCACCGAGGCCCCAACAACTCGTGCCAGCGGTGCGATTACTACAACGGCATTCGCATATTAAAATCTGGCTAAAGTTAGCTTGGACACCGTGTACAATAGAACGGTTGCAGAAAAAGTATCGAAGTGTATGCCATCATCTACTAACTTACTTACTCACGGCGGCCGCATTTCGATGGGGGCGAAATGCGAAAACACCCGTGTGCTTAGATTTAGGTGCACGTTAAAGAACCCCAGGTGGTCAAAATTTCCGGAGTCCTCCACTACGGCGTGCCTCATAATCAGAAAGTGGTTTTGGCACGTAAAACCCCAAATATTATTATTATTATTATTAACTTACTTACTAACTACCTTACTAACACTAGTATTGGCTATTGTTACAGCATGCCTTTACCATCATCAACATTATTTCGTTGCCGACGTAATCACGCTGACATACATCCTGTTCCTGTTCAAACAACCTCATGGCATCCTGCCCTGCCCCGAGCTACTCAGTTGCACCGTGCTTCGAATTCCGCGTAAGATCAAAAGAGAGCGTGGACCGTTCAATGTCATAGCCAACACCCAACTGTGCATAGAATGCAAAAGCAACTATTGTGTTGATCTCGATATTGATCATAGGTTGCTGTCAATGTTTCATTCCGAGCTTCGCTATCGTGTGTTTTAGCTACTTTCCCACATTGTGGAAATTGTTGCCCCTTCTTTGTTGTGGATTCACTTTGCGTTTTGTTGAATGTTACTTGTTAGTTTTCGTTATTGCCCTGCTACTTTTAATTTGCGTATACTGGCATTATGCCAAAATGTTCTCTTTCATTGTTTGTCTCGTTTCGCTTACGTTTTCTTTTTGCTGTTTTTTTTCCCTTAGTTTTTATATTACTGTACCCGGTGCGCCAACGTGCAGACCTCAGAGTTATTCATGTGCACGTTAAACAAACGAGTGACGTCATCTGCGCCGTGCGCGGATCTTTATGCCGGCAGGTCGCCATGCTTTCCCAGTTGGACTTACGGTCTACATCACCGCTGACACTTCGTGCGGGAGAGAGGGCTTCACGACCCCCTTTGTCTCGTCTGCCGTGGGGCCAACTAATGCTGAAAAAAAAAAAGGAAACGTATACTGACGAAGCGTGATGTGTTTTATTTTAGTTGAGCTTGTCCGTGTTTTATTTAGATGCCGATAATGGATACCTGAGAAACCTCAGGTGCTTTATACCAATGTTCTCATTTCTATGGCACCTAGGATGGTTTTTGTGCATGATCGGTGGTGGCGCTGGTCGTGATGGCTCAAAGCGTCGGGTCGAAGATGGCCCCTTCAGTGTGCTGATCGCTGTGGGAGCGGGCCATTTAGGATGTTCGTCGTCGTGTGCACATGCGTGCCCCGCGTGTGGGTCGAGGTGCGATTGTGCCTACGAGACTATGTGCAACATCATGGTGCAGCCCAGGATACTGGGATACATGACTTTCGCGCGTGCAAAGTTCAGCACGTAGAGAGGACGCCGGTGAGGAGTGTCCTCCCTCTGTGTCACGTATTTTGTGCATCAAATTCACCCACCTCTCTACGCTTTTGTGCTAATTAATGTGTTGTTTTGATTATTTTTCAAGTATAATTTTTTGCGGCGTGGTTGGATTATTTTGCTCGTGGTTCCGGTCTTTCAGAAGTCCTGTAGGCATATTAATGAACTAGTATAGCATCTAAGAACGGTGATTTCTAGAAGGCCAGAAATCCGTAACACATGAAGTTTGCGCGAGTCGTACTGGTGGACGGAAGACCTGCTGCCATTGAGCTGCACTGTGGTGCTCTTAATTTCTAAAAAAAAAAAAAAAAATGTGATGAGCGCTCTTTCTCTACTCCTGCCTCAGAAAAAATAAAGAAACAAATAAAGAAAAAAAGCCAAGAAAAACGCGTATGCACTCTTGTCAAGCGCAACACTTTTAACTGATTTTGTGTGAGTTCCTTTCCTGAGCCACAGTGTCACTGTGGCTTAGGAAAGTGGTGAGATAGCCATGGAATAAATACTGCGAAGCAGTTATTAACCTGCGAAGGGATATTGTGAACATTAGGGTAAGAAAAAATTAAATAAATAAGCTTGTAGATCTTTATTTCGTTTCGTCGGAATTAATTTAATTTGGAGTGCAATTACACATCGAAGAGTCGTACATTTGCGGTTACATTTATTCACAAGAAGTAACGGGGTTACATAACAAGTTCCCGAGGAAAGAAGCATACTCGACGGAAACTTTCTGGTGATTAAGAATCGCACTGAAGAAATGTGTGCGCTTTCAGTTATCGACATGTTATCATCGAAGCCTTGACCCAACAAAGCAGTTTTGCCTCCGCAGTCAGTGAAATCCAGAAACCATGGGACTGAAATACCACGAACTTCCCAGTCGGACAAAGTTATTAGTTTGCAAAACAAGTGTCGCGCAGATTACCTAAATCAGCCTGCCGCAGCATCACGCATTCAAAGCTGACAATGGCGTTGTTTTTTGTGCTTCATCTTCTAGTCTCCGTATGGTTAGTATCAGCATCACAGACGAGTGCAGTTCGATTCGTAGCATAATGAAAAGTGATTCTTGTTGTCACTCGACATCAGCGAAAATGCCGCATTCACAAATTAGGTTGTCTCTCAATCGACGCTGCACAACATACAGTGGCGCCAAATCTCAAAAAAACGAACGCAGTTTTATGGCGACGACGATAAAGGTTCGACACCAGATCACCTCGAGTAGTTGAAACGCTCGAAACACTTCGGTGAACTTCGTCGCGAATTTCGTTCCATGGGGCTCTCTGCCTTGACGTACTTCAGCAGAGATGCGCTGTGTACACTCTGAACAGGTTTATAGGCTCTTGTAACGCGAATGGTGTACCATGCTCTCAATGTACCTGGAATCTTATTTTCGCTTGCCTTCCCGATGCGGTTTCTGCAAAAGCGGGGAACAAGGAGAACGAAGAACGCTTAACGAAGTACGCTTAAGAAGAGTGAGTATTTCACGAAAGGAAGTGATAGTTTAGGTTACAGAAGGACCCACTGCTGTGAGGATGTCACTAAATAAGCACTCAGGGCTGCCGAGAAGGCCTTTCATTCTTGGGAGGCGTTCTAACAGGGCGATCACAACATTACATGGAGACTTTGAGGTCACACGTCCCCCTAAATGGTATGGGGAATTCTATAAACGATGAACTGGCGCGTTATAATCTTGCACCAAGCGTCCTCTCGGAGCAAGTTTCTTGCACCACACTCGTGATGGGAACATGGCGTGCAACTTCGCGTTGTGCGCGCTTTGACGAGTGTGTTACGTGCTTTTTCTGGCGAGTACATGTGATCTATAGACGTCTGCTCAAGGGACGTTCTAGTATTATTTTTTGTATCTATAGGAAATCACACGTCGCCATTTCAAAGCATTGCTTTTCAGTGACCTTCTTCACAACCGATTTAAGCTCTTTTATACACTTACCCATGCAAAATTGTTTTTGCCAGTGCAGGTAGTTCTCGTTCATTAAAGAGTGAGTGGTCGAGGTGCTAGTCATGTTGTTTTTGTACAAACTTTATGTGAAACGTTCGTATCCCGGGCTTCATGTTTCCCGGGCTTCATGTACTTAGTTTACTTGCCGCACTATCGTCACTGCGAATAATTTGCGTGAGTTCATTAAGCGTCTGGCAAAAGAAGCGCAGCCGAAAGCTTTCTCCGCAAGAGAAACGCGATCGACTCCTGCTCTTCGAGACAGTTATGGTGACTCTCTAATCAGGAACAGCCGGGTCCAAGGCATGCGTGAAAATGTGAGCGCCGGTGGTGCATAGGCATTTTCAAAGTAAAACGCGCTTCAAAGTAAACCTAGCGCTTGTGGCCACGGCGCACTAGGGAAGGAGGACCCACACTCGCGAGTCAGAGTGTAAAATGTTTTCTTTACTCTCTCTCTCTCTCGGTCTCTCAGCCGAGACTTCCGGCTCTGATTAGCATAGGCGCTTGCGCACGTAGTGTACTCTGGTGGCACGATAGATGGGCAGTATTAAAGTTATCAAAACCAGGCATATTCTTTCAGAATTTTTTTTTGTTTACTACTCAGGCGCGGAAGCGTGTGCCGGTCGATCCACGTGGGAGTTCGATGTTTGCAGTTTTAGTGCGTGTCTCGCCTTCGCAAACACACACGTTGGCGATATGAAGCCAAAGTCGTCGACGTGTTTTAAAACATAAATTGTGATTTTCGCATGGGCTAACGCGAGATCGGAAAATGCAAACTTCAAAGTTTTGTTGACATAAACGCCTGGAGACTGGTTTCCTCTAAGTCGTACACAAATCGGTGCCCTTGTATATATTTTTTTAACGAGAGGCCACTACGTCCACTTGCTTTAAAAAATTGCCACGTCGTTCTAGCCGCGCACACTCGACGGTTGCACGCCGTACAGTCTTTGCCAGAGAGCCCGTGTAAGCTTGCCTAATTGCTGCGCGATATTAAGAGTGAACAATTTATTCACGTTAGTAGGCCCCTTTTCGCACGGGTTAATGGAGCGTGAGCACAACAGCGCACATAGTAACAACACCATCAGAACAGCTTAGGAGCCAGCGCAAGCATTGCTGCTGCACACATGACAACGCGTAAATGTGCGTCTGGAGCAAGTGAATACCGGAAAAAAAAAAATACTGCTGAGGCTTGCGGGGCGCACGCGGATCCGCTGCCGCGTGCTGCTCGGCAGCAGCCGTAGCGCTCCATCTCCGCACGGGCTCCGGTGCCTTCGCGAGAGCCTAGCAGCCTCGAGTACACAAGAGCCACCCTGGAACACGGAAAAACGGCTCGCGCTGTGCCCGGCACAGGCGCCAGCGCGGCGGCCTGCAGCGGTCTGTTTGGCAGAGGTGCGTACGCAGTGGATCGCGACTGAACACTTTGCGGGCAGGGTGGAGGGCGGATGAGCGCCGCGCGAGCTTTTATTGGCGGCTGCGGTGGCGGCGCGCCGTTCAGGCGCGCTCGGGGAGGCAGTTCATGAGGTAGTAGGTGCCCTTGGCTAGCTCGACGCGGTCTGCGGCCAGGTCCAAATCGGTCGGGCAGCGCATCCCTGCTGGGCAGGCGCAGTCGCGCTTCACGAAAACCGTCCCGGTGACGAAGGACTCCGAGATGGCCATGCAGGCGTCCTCTTCCACGGGCTCGCAGGTCGGAGGCTGCGCCACAAGAGAGAGAGAGTCGCACGTTGCTCCCACGACCGGTGCCGAGCGTATACGTCGCCCTGTCCGAACGTCAGAATCGATAGGGCATATATGCAATAAGGTCATAAAAATATGACCAAGGGGACTCCCAGTTTACTTAAGCACTTTATGACACACATACACACGCACACTCTGCCATACATGCTCCCAGTTTTTTCGCACAAGTTCTCCACATACCTCTCTGTTGAGCACACGGCTAATATATTTGCTGGTTTCATGTGCACAGTGAAGAGCTATCACACGCTTTTTCTATCAAATCTTACAAGCTTTTTCGAGTGCAAACTCAGCGGTTTGTGCTTCCAAGTCGAGGAACAAAGACATAGAAAGAGAGAGACGCACGCGTTTGCAGAGCGTGCTGACGTCGATGGCGGTGACGCCGTTGTCGTACTGCTGGTGGCTCGTCTGGTTGCGGTAGAAGATGTGCGTGGGCGGGCACGAGCAGTGCAGGCGCGCCGTGTTCTCCAGCTTGACGCCCGTCAGCAACGACAGCTTCACCGCCGTGCTGTACACCACCTGGTCGCGCAGGCAGCGCGCCAGACGTGGCGCCCGCCCGCAGTACTGCGCAACGAGTCAACAGGGTGAGCGGCCTTTGTGATCAAAAACACTGCCACGAGCACAGATCCACCTTGTACACGTAGCTGCAACTAGGCGGTGCGAAACGCAGCCTGGTGCTTTTCTGAGAATGTGCCCTGGCTGACACATTCGTCATTAATTAGCACATCACTAAACACTGTAATAGTAAGTAGGTAGCAGAAAGCTAGTAACGGTCAAAAAAGCGCGTAATAGAAGCGAAAGCAGTCGTCACCTCGTAGAATTTTTAAAAGAAAGTGACAGCGATTACATTTTTGAAAGTTTTCTTGTTGCGATCGATGTTTCACATGATTAATTTTTTAGCTCATTACTCGCGCCGTCAAAACTAAGAACGCATAATTAAGGACGAAGCAAAGAGAAAGCTAAACGACACCTGCCTTGCTTCGAAAGCAAGCGTGGGACTGTTTGGGCTAGTACGTTGGCCATCCATTATCGTGAGTGTAAAGCTCGATGGTAAACCGCGAGAGCGTATACATATATAGACACGACAAAGACGAGGCGCTCGTCCTTGTCGTGCATACGCCCTGGTTTAACCTTCGCGCTGTAGCCTCACGACAAGCTGCTGTGAGCCATTTGAGCGGTGCAGCATGTAGATATGGGAGGCTATGTGCACACGGCGGGCTTTTTTACGTACTGTTCGGGAGGAGAGTGCACGTTGCCTTTTCAGATTGTGCGCACGAGAATATGTCGCCAACGGATTCGTGGGATATTCTAGCAACATTACACACACACACACACACTATATATATATATATATATATATATATATATATATATATATATAGATGTCGACATCAAGGGTTTCTATTGTCACTTAGTAGTGACGGCGAAGAAAGCAGCAAAACTGTGAGTGACGAAACTAGCGTTTTATTGGGCGAACATGTGTCCTCAATAGACAGTTTTAGTACTGTGTACGTTGCGTACGCAACGGCATTGCGGTAAGTATGATGGCTACGTTCTGCAAAGTGCGCATGTGCAGAACGCTACACGAACGGTACATGATGCGTACGTGGCCGCTGCGTACGCACGCATTCGATTCTTGCGTGCGTGCGTACGTGGGGAGCCTTGCGTGCTGCTCTCGTGGTTCTCGCTTGTTCGGGAGAGCGCGAGACAAAAGAGTTTCGCAATATGGCGGCGTCAAAGGAGACCAGAGGAAGGCTATACTTCTCAATGGCCTGCGATCTGCCTTTGCTGCATGAAGTGAACGCGCAGAAGCCATCCCCAGATCCTGCACGGCGGGAATGCTAGCAAAAATGTTGACTCTGTTTTTGAGAAAGTGTTCGGTGTGCCCTGTTTGAACAAAAGCCTCGACCTCCTGTTGACGCAGTTCGTCGCAAATGCCCGTGCCAGTCTCAGAAAGTGAGTACTCGGTTTTTATTTTTCTCGATACGATTCGTGTATTGCATCCCTATTAAATGTAGAGACATTTAAAAACCTAAATATAGTTCGACGTAGCGTGAACGCGCACGTTGGCGAGATAAACAGTGTCTATATAGTTTTACCGATGGTTCGACGCACTGGCGGACACGGCCAACGCTCTCCGACGCGCCCGGCGTCTAACAACGCTCGCCTGCTTACGTATACGTATGGCATTTCCCAGTACTAAAAGCCGTGACGTGACACGCGCTCCTACGTTCCGCAAGGCGCTTGCTTGCTGCGTACGTATCGTCATGACACAGTACTAAAACTGTCTAATAACAGGCTACACTCAAAGAACAACGACAGCGGCCAACACAGTCGGCGATCGTAGAAAATCTGATCAGCGCGTCAAGTGCGTCAGCTTTTGTACGTGAGTCATCGAAGGTTCCAGAGTAATATCGCTGGTGCCCGCGTGTTTTCCAGAAAGTACTGCACAATTCGCATCGCGCATGCATGCAATCAGATTACACAGGGTTCGATGATAACAGACAACGGATAGATCCCTTGATAACATTCGATGGTGGTGGTGATGGTGTTACAGCAGGCGGGGTTAGCCTGGCATACATAGCCGGCAATTGTTCCGCCTGAGCCTCCTATGAGTGTCACAGTGTGTGTCACCAGGTGTCGAAGAGACCCGTGTCTCGCATGAAGGCAATCAGCAGTCGTTGTGCCCTGTTCCTTATTGCTGCAGGCCCTCCAGGGAAAACGACGTCTTCAAAGGTCGTGTGCGAAAGACCATTCTTTTGCAGGCTGTCGACCATCGCTTTCCTTTGTGTGTCGAACTGCGGGCATATCGAAATGAAATGTTCGATATCGGCGATATCACCGCAGAAGGCACAGAACGGGAAAGCGCATCGTCCAGTCTTGAATAGCCAAGCCGGAGTGTGCGCGGAGTCTGTTCGGATGCGGTACAATAGCGTTGCTTCTTCCCGAGTAAGTCCACGGGTCATACAGGCTGGGTGTGGAGTCTTGGTGGATCGCCCTAAAGTGAATGCGGATTGCATTCTTAGGGTTATGAAAAATCTTTGGTGCTCTTACTCTTGGGACACATGTAAGTGTCAGGCGTGCAAGAGCGGCAGCTTTTTCGTTTCCTTCAATTACTACTTGGAATGGGACCCATTGACATTTTACGTTAAATCCCTTGCTTATTAGAACTTTGATCAGTGCCAGAGAATGCCTCATAAACTTGTCTCGAGGTAGGCCACGGTGTAATCATTGAAACGATGATTTTGAGTCCGTCAGCACCACGACGTCACGTGCGGAATAAACGCGTAGTTTTCGCAAGGCCGCGGTAATGGCGGAACCTTGTGCTGTTGTAGACAAAACTACGCGATCCAGGCGGCCAGACCATGACACATCAAGGAATGGAATGCAGAATTTCGCTGCGCAGCTGTCTGTCTGTGCACACACTGACCCGTCTGTGTAAACTTGTAGGTGGCTTTGAAACGCTGTGCTCTAGTGGTCTACCACAAGAAACTTTGCTTCGGCAGTTGAAATGGTTCGTTTCGCCGGAAGGTGGGGTACACTGAGGCTGCACGTAACGTCCGAAGAAGACCATGGCGGGTCGAGGCGACTCCGTTTAGGCCACTGCAAACCTAAAGATGGAAAGGTGTTCAGCACCGCATGGAAATGGGAGCGAGTTGTTGCTCTTAGCCACCGGAGAAGCGCCGCGCCTGCAGGGCACTCGCCCTGCCTTAAAAGCTGCGTCAGCAAGGCCTGAGACGCCAAAAGGCGGAGTGGAAGAGACCCCGCTTCATTACTAACCTTGTTTGAAGCCACTTGAGGAACTTGAGGAACTGCCTCCAAGCACTCGAATTGGCTCGGTGATGGTGATGTCATAGGCAGCTGATAAATAATGCGGCTATTATCAGTTCAGTTTAAGCACAGACATAGGATTGTTTCCTACCCGCCGTGGTTGCTCAGTGGCTATGGTGTTGGGCTGCTGAGCACGAGGTCGCGGGACCGAATCCCGGTCACGGCGGCCGCATTTCGATGGAGGCGAAATGCGAAAACACCCGTGTACTTAGATTTAGGTGCACGTTAAAGAACCCCAGGTGGTAGAAATTTCCGGAGTCTTCCACTACGGCGTGCCTCATAATCAGAAAGTGGTTTTGGCACGTAAAACCCCATAATTTAATTTTAGGATTGTTTCCCCAACGTACATCTGCCATGCGACGAAGTACGTTGACTCTTTGCACTGATGCAGCCATAACACTTTTAACTGCGCGTCGCCATAGTAGCTTGCTGTCGATGGTGATGCCTAGGAATCGAACACTAGTTGCATGGCGAATCGGAGGGCCTCTAATATTCAGCGACAGGCGAGTTGACTTGCGCCTCACCCCCGGAAAAAGCATGAAGGCACATTTTTCCGCTGATAAAAATAGGCCAAGTGTCGATAAGTGACGACCGATGACGGAGATTGCACCCTGGGCCCCGAGATCCAAATGCAGATGTCATCTGCGTAGATGGACATTTTAACAGCCATCCTACCTACCTTCAGTGCATCTGGAAGGGTGGCCATTACAACGTCAAAAAGCAAGGGAGATAGGACATTTCCTTGTGGGACGCCGAGGGAAATGCGTCGCTTTTCGCTCATTATATTTCCGAGCTTAACCTGAACATGTCGCTCTCTAAGAAATTCATGGACGAATCGAAGAGCATTCCCAGAGACACCCAGGGCTTGGAGTCTGTTGATGATGCCAGTATGAAGCACACAGTCATATGCTTTCGCAACGTCCATAAAGATGGCGAGTGTCGAAATGCCGTCGACGCGAAGGGGCTCGATGGGGCTTAGTAAGTTCAAAACACTGTCTTGGGCACTCAACCTTGGGCGAAATCCGGTCATACACGATGACAGCCTATTTCCTTGCTCAAGATACCAAGTTTACCGCGTACATATTAGTCTTTTCATTAACTATGTTACGCATGATATTAGCGATACTGGCCGATATGAGGCAAGGTTCGCAGGATCCTTTCCACACTTGAGCACTGGCACCACTCATGCTGTCCTCCACGTTTCGGGGATCTCTTCTGTGCTCCAGAAGCGATTAAATATGTCCAGAAGGGCTAGCCTTCGTTTGTATGGTATATTTGTCAGCATTTCACTGCTGATCAAATCGGGACCCACAGCACAGCGTCTTTTTAATCTGCTAAGCGCCAAATACAACTCACGAAAGGTGAATGGCGTATCATCGCATGGAATGATTGAGATGAAAGGGGGTTCGCCATTCCTGCTGATCTGCCAGATTTGTATACATCTGCAAAATCTTCTGCGAGGATTGGTAAATCTTTCCCTTGCTTTGAAGCAAATGCCTCGAATAGCTTATGTGGGTGAATCTTTTCGGATAGGTTATTGATTACTCCCCATATCCTTGTCATGGGAGTAAATACCGACAAGCTCTCACAGAAAGTAGCCCATTGAACTCGCCTTAACTTTTTTGTGTGACGACGGATGACAGCACTTATCCTGTTCAGTTTTCGCGGTGGGATTTCCCTTTTTTTCTCATTAGCTTCCGCTCTGCTCTCGTATACACGCTGTGCAGAAATTCTTTAGTTTCAAGTCAGGAGTAGGGAAATGACCAGGCAGTTTCAACACTGAAGTAGCCACTCTCTTGCTCCACAACACATCTGCGAACAGCTCCCCAGGGGATTCATCCAACGCTTCTTTGTATGTGTCCCAGCGTGTCACAGCACGGAATTGTCGACAGGTAGTCTGAAATCCGATGGTGTTTGTGAAGATTGGGAAATGGTCGGCTTTGTCAATCCTGTCTGGAGCGCCTATCGATGATACCAAAAGGTCTGTAGAGTGTAACACGAGGTCTATGGCACTCCATGAATCTGGTGGCCTGAAAAAAGTCGGTATGCCATCATTCGCCACACATAAGTCAGTAGCATCCGCGGTAGCGACTGGTTCTTTGCCGCGCAAATCTACAAGCTTACCTCCCCAAAGCGAATGATGTGCGTTAAAGTCCCCTTAAAAGCACTTCTTGTTGGGATAGTTTGTAGCTGTTCATTATAAAATATAAAGACGCCAAATAAAGGGACACACACAAGAGAAGAGAATGGGACAGGGTGCCACTCGCAACTGCGGCGAGTGGCGAGTTGCGAGTGGCGCCCTGTCCGTTCTCTTCTCTTGTGTGTGTCCGTTTATTTGGAGTCTTTATATTTTATAGTTAAACTCCCCACTGATTATTCCAGGCGAGGGGCAACGAATGCAAAGGTCCTTTAGAAATGCCTCCATGGAGACCTTCCTTCGTGGACTTACATACACCGACACCACACTGAGTTGTTTTCGGTTTCCTATAGACACACTTGCACAGCGGCAACATCCAAGGAGGTAGAACAAGGTTATTGCACTGGTAAGGTGACGTGAGGTATTTCGAGGCTGATGTACATCATTGCACTGCCATTTGAAAATGAAGGTATACTCGGACTGCCGTGTCTGATGTACCCTGGGATCGTCCTTCCATTTGTGAGATCAGCCTCCGAGAGGGCTAGAATTGGTATAGGCATGTCTCGAAGGAAAAGACTAAATTTGCACAGACGCTGTAGAATGCAGGCGCAGTTCCATAGCATTATTAAGGGCACTTTTGAACGGCGAAATGTACCAGGTGGGTAAGAAATTGCCATTATGCTACTAAGGGTATGCGGAAGTAGAGCAGAGTATTACTGACTCAAGAGCCAGCACTGCTTCCAGTATATCCTTCGTTGAACTTGCAGGCATCTTCGCGGTGTATGAGCGTAGTGCCGTGAACAAAACGCGTGTCACATGTTGACCATTTTGCTGCTGAGTGCTTCCAAATGGTACAGATCGGTTCACTGCGGCTGCATATGTGCGCATTTCGGACTCTCTTCGAACATGTTCGCCAGCGGTGTTGACCAGTTGTGTTGGCTCAATAACTTCTTTTGACAGTGTGAAAAGCGGCAAATTAGATGTGTATTCTGTTTCCAAACCACTTGGTTGTGGCACGCTTGACGTCGTCTTCTTGTTCGATTGTGCGCTTGCATGCTTTGGACCCAAGATAAACAGCTTATTTCTTCGCTGAACGGCTGTCCTTGCAGGACATCGGCCGTCGCTAGCTGGGTGGTCGCCGCCGCAGTTTGCGCAGATGAAATTGCCTTTTCTTGTACACGTCTTAAAGTGATGAGGTCCCCCACAGCTCTTGCACCTCTGCTCCCCACGACACTGCTTAGCTACATGTCCGAAGTGCTGGCACTTAGAACAGCGTGGTGGCGTCTCCATGTAGTCGACAAGCTCGTGTCTCGTAAAACCGAGGTTAATCTTCTCCTGGCGCTCAGAACTTTGAGCAAATGTGAGAACGACAGAGTCAGTGCGCCTTGACTCCCATTCAGATGACGACCGACTATATTCGAAGAACTTCCGATAAATGCCAGCGTGGCCTACGCTGAGCAATAGCATTTGTTAGACAGTGAAACGCGATCGCCTGATAAAGATAAACAAGTAAACATGTCACTATAGATATCGCAAGCGAACCCACACTCCAAAAGCAGTTGCACCATTTGGGGTGTATACTTGTCCCACAACGATAATCGTCATCTGCCTTGCTTGCGTTCACTTTCTTGAAAGCGCTGCGATCGCTACGTTCCTGTCGAGAATGCTACGTCACGCTGATAACGCGCATGCAGTTCGTGACTTGGAAGTACCGGCCTCGCAGCGTTAAAGAAAGAAAACTCAAGCAAAGCAGATGACGATTATTGTTGTGGGACAAGATACGCCCCCACAGAGTGCAAACTTTTTAAAGTGTGCACGCGTATACGATCTTTCCCGCATGGCTTCGCACGGTAGGCTCCGTCCCTTCAGAAGATATTCGTTCACTGGAAGCATCCGCCTACGAAGTGCGCATGACATGGTGACCACTGGTTTGTTTTTCTTATTTTTTTTCCAAGGAAGTTGAAAAAGGGCAGTTACGGCATGCACTGGCTAAGATGTTGGCATTGTTGATGGGATTTTGGTATGGTTGAGTAGCGGCCGGCAATAATGCTGCTTTCCCTTTTCCCTCACCCCCAGTGTGGGGTAGCAAACCGGGTGCTCTTCTGGTTGACCTCCTTGCCTTTCCTGTCCTTGCTTTCTCTCTCTCTCTCTCTATCTTGGCACTGTTGCTGGTCAGCAGGACACCTATTGAAGTAGTAAGACTCGGTACGTGTATAGGGATGTCATTTTTATAGCTTTCTTTCATGAAAAACAAAGTTGTGTGCGCGCGTTGCGCACGTCTCGCTAGAAGACGGCTTGAGGGAGCCACGAAGATATAGTTTGTGCGACACTTCCGAGACGCCGACACGTCCGCGGAGTTATGTTTGGAAGCAGTATACAGGGTGTCCCAGCTAACTTTTGCCAGAGTTTAAAAGTATGCGAATGCCACGTAGCTGGCATTTCATCTAATTATAATATTTGAGAACTTGATTAATCATTTGGGACTAATGTAATTAGGCAGAATGAAAAAAAATAATCTGAGTATCTCCAAGCGACGGCAAACAACATTACCTTGGTTCTGTCCAGCTACGTGGCGTTCTCATATTCTTAAACTGTAGCTAAGGTTAACTGCGATACCCTCATATATTCTACCGACGTCAAAAACTAACGAGAGAAAGCATGCATGATTTCCGGATGAGGAGCGCACCTTGTATTGGTCGTTGCCGTGTGACACGGTGCGTCCGTCCAGCGGGTCCCAGTCGAGGGGGCAGCTGAGGCCGTCAGGGCAGCGGCAGAGCTGCTCGGAGTTGATGCCGGCGAGGTTGAGTTGCACATAGGCGCAAGCGCTGTCTTCCATGCACTCCGGAAGGCCCTGCGCCACGGTTGGCGAATCAATTGCCGATACGCACGTGCCGCCGCCTGTGCGTGTGTGTTACTCATGGGCCAGAAGTGAAACGCTGTAACTGCAGTGCGAATTGGCAGCTGTACATATAGTGAGTCGTCACTTTCGACGCGACATTCGTGTGGCCCATCGCGTAAACAGCTCAGTGACTCGTGCTGACCATATTCTGTAGCCTCGGTGCAATGGCATACGTTTGAACCACGCGGCTGACTTCATGGAGGGTTCTGACACTGCATAGACAATCCGTCTGCACCGTTTTTTGATCGCATCTCACTTTCGGTTAACCATACATTTCCGTTCAAAAGATGCACTTTCACCGAAGCTATCTGCAGTGACAGCAGCGCCAAAACCCACAGCCTAGAATTAAGGGAACGGGAAAAATGTGATTCAGACATCTTCGATAGTTCGTCGCGAGTCAACAGTGCCCGAGATCTGCTAAAGTCCAGCCGCGCATGCTCTGCGTATCCGCACGGTCACGTTCGAACGCGGAAGCACGATCATTCGCGCGCTTGCTGCAGGCAGACCTCGGCTAAGACGAGCGATGAAGGTGCCGTTCTTCTCTCTTCGAATATCGCCTCATTTTACAGCGAAGCTGTCTATTGCTAGGATCCGGGATTTTATGGCGTCTGCGTGGAAGAACTCGTCTCTAAAAAGTGAAAGAGCCAACAACAAAAGCAAACGCATATATATCGCCGCTCGTATCGGAGCTCGGTTTAACGGCCGCCTGTGTCTAAAACGACGCTCCATCGCAGCTGTCTGTGAATGTATGATGTAGTGCGTGATGTAGTGGTGTGCGCCTGATAAAGCTAACCAAGGGGAATTTCGGGTACCATTTCGCTCCACCGTTACTATGGGAAGGCCACGCGTGATCCGTACGCCTGAAGAACAGAGTATCTACGAGGAGCGACAGTGAGAGCAGCGGCGGGGGAGACACCGTCGACGTCGTGCCAGTACAACGGCCCGAGAAGAAGAGCGTGCCCGCGATGTGGTACGTAAGCGACGAGCAAGAGCCGATGACGCATATCGCGACGCCAAGAATGCCACGAAGAGACGTCGACGCCACGAGGGCACGGTGCCGGGATTAGACGGCGCCTACGCAAGGTTCCAACGAGACTTTCTCGATTGCAACTTCGAATCAAGTTGCCGAGTGTGTGATCGCCTATGGTTCGATAACGACCTCTCGGAAATCAACGGCATACGGTCGGAAGAGCGACGGCAGAAGGCAGTGGATGTCCGGAAGCGGTGCGTTTCCAGCGAGAACGTTGGGCAGTGTGGAGCCTGCGGCACGTTGCGCCATTCATTGTCTTACGTGACGGACACATTTAATAACAGAGGTGGTATGCGAATGTGTTTGCTTCTCTGGTCGCACTTATACTTGTTCCTGTGCTTTGTTTCTTTATGAAACCAAAATATCCTCTGTATTTCTTTTTCTTTTTTTGCTGTGTGTTGCATGTTTCAATTGCCGCTGCTGACTTTTTTGTACAAAGGCAGCTGTGGGCCTTTGTAAAGCTGCCTCTACGGAGAGCAGCTTTTACCTACAGCTTCTTTCATCAGTGATAATGAAAAATAAACATTATTATTCTGAATATCATTGTTAATCAATCCAAGCTTGGTAAGCTTATCGGTTCGTTTGACTGGGAATCCTTAACCAAAGAAGATTCGGGCAAAGTGTATGAAAGGTTCTGTACACAACTGAAAAATTTTGAATTACGTTGCACACGGCTGACAGCTAAGCCGATAAGAAAGGCTCACTGCTGGATGAACACGGAAATTCTTGCTTCTATTTCGTATCGAGACACCTTGTGGAAACGCTGCAGAAGAAATCCCAGAAACTAAGCACTGCGCTTAGAATACAAGTCTGCAAGAAATAGAGTTGTTACTCTTCAGCGAGGCGCCAAACGCTGTTACTTTTTTTTTTTATAAATTCCAACAATCTCCAAATGATGTGCGCAAAACTTGGTCTTTGGTAAACCATCTCAGAGGAGTAAGTTCCAGTAAACGGTCAATTTTTGGTCCTTTACAGCAACTTCCCCCAGCAGTGGCTGCAGGTGCTTTCAACAGGCACTTTGTTAGAGCGTCCCAAAGAGCTGTCTCTCTATCCACAAACACTCGGTCGTTAGGGCAATCCGTATCTGCGTCAGCTTTTCTGCCGAGAATTTTGAAGGGTGATCTGGAAGAAATTACTTACAGTTTCCGTCCTAACAAGTCCACTGGGTATGATGGAATATCTTTACACACCATCAGAAGGAATTTCAATGCGCTGTCAGATATTATCTTGCATATACTGAATGGTTTTTTGGAAGGTGACGAAATTCCAGAATGCCTAAAATCTGCAGTTGTTTTACTACTACACAAGTCAGGGAAGAAAGTATTGAAAACTATCGGCCAATTTCTATATTGCCGTTGATTGCTTAAGTCTTAGAAAAATTTCTTTTCCACACTGTATTATTTTCTTAACAAAGTTTTCATCCTAACTGATCGACAATTTGGCTTTGTTTCAGGGCGTGGTACTGTGGCACTGCTTGAGGAATTTTCAGATGAACTGTTCTCGGCATTCGATCTGAATCTTTTCACGTGTGCGCTGTTCTTAGATGTAGCGAAAGCGTTTGAATCCCTGAATAATCAAATCTTGTTAAGTAAACTACATTTTTGTGGATTTTGTGGGACTTTTTATAACATTCTCGAAAATTACTTGAACAGATTTCAAGTGGTCGCTACCGATGATAAGGTCGTTTTTAGTTCTAATCTTAGTTCTAAAGCGGGAGTTCCTCAGGGGTGCATTTTATCTCCATTGTTGTTTAATGTCTTCGTTAATGACTTTCCTTTGGCGATTTCCAAATGTTCTGTGTTCCAGTATGCGAACGACACTGTGTTACTGGCAAAACCTCTTTCTTACAAAATGTCAACTGAAATGTTGCAAAATGACGTGTACAAGGCAATGCTTAGGTTCACTAATAATGGAATTTTTTTTAAAACCCCAAAACACAACTTGTTTGTTTTCGCTCTCCACTCAAGACTACGGTAATCAAGATGCCTCTCTACTTACATGGGTCAGACTGTGTTTCTTGTAAATGTGCGCGTATCCCATACGTGGACTGCGTGAAATATATCGGAATCTATTTCGACAGTAACTTATCATGGTAACATCACTTATCACTTGTTTGTTCTAAACTGAGGTCAGTAGGTTGGATGTTGTTTAATATCAAAAGTTTCGCACCCTTGTCTGTAAAAAAGATTATTGTACATACACTGGGTTAGTGTGTTGAGATACGGTATTACAGTCTTCGGCTTCTGTTCGGATCGTTGGAGATGCATGGTAGACAGGATTATAAAAAAATATTCTTAAAAATGTTGCCTACAATTCCCCAACAGTAACAGATGAAAATATCTTCCGTGAACTTGGTCTACCGAATTTTCATTCATTGCTTATAAAAACAGTTGTCTTCAAACAGTTTTGGAATTCCGCATTCAAACAAAAAAGTGCTGCCACAAGAGAACTTAGAAAACACGTCCGTTACGTAGTTCCTCGTTCAGCCACATGATATGGTGTCGCCAGACGCTGTGCATATGTGCCGGACATATTTAACAAATTACCAGATGAAATTTTTTATGCGACATCGAAAAGCACGCTGAAAGAAATATTAAAGCAGCAATGGTGAGATTAACCCCGAGAACTTTTTTGCATCATAATATTTACTTCAACTTCCTTTGCTTTAAGTAGAGTAAACGAATGTTTTCTTGCTCTTCTCCATTTTTTTTCATTCATTTTATTTATTCTACATGTCTCATCAGTTTATGTATTTTTTTTTTCTTTTCGCCATGTGTATCATATTCATAGGCACGGTCCTACAAGCCACCTGAGGCTTAGACCGGCCTCTTTATGTTTTTATGGCAATAATAATAATAATAATAATAATAATAATAATAATAATAATAATAATTATTATTATTATTATTATTATTGTTATTATTATTATTATTATTATTATTATTATTATTAATTACCTATCATCACGATGACCACCAATCAGGACAATAAATATGTTCGTACCTTTGCTAAAAATTCTGTCACCTCTGTGTCGTGCGCTACACAGCTTCGCTCGTCATCCACCTTCGTAGAGTGGAATGGCTCATGAATTTTTTTTTCGCAGCCCAACAACGTGATGATAAATAAAACAGTCGCAGCATTACGTGGCTGGTGAAAAGTGTTTGAACCCTGTGAGATATGTGGTTTATACAGACGAAGCGTGGACAATAGTTCAGGGCACAATTACATTTAATCTTCGTTTCTGTTTCGTACACCAGAGAAAAACATATTGCAATTTACAGATTGTGGCCGGTGAGCTTGCAAGACGTATCCACTTGGAATGAATGGCCAGAATGACACCTGTTTGGAGATATGCGCCATCAAAATCGCCGTAAAGATGCCCTGTTGTTCCACTTACTTTTTGTAACAAACGCTCTTAAATGCATTGAAGCACAAAAGTAACCGGGACAACCATGAATTTCTTCCACACTTTGGTAAATAATATCTCTAAACTGGTGTCATCCTGAAAATTCATTTGCAGAGAATGTCTTGTGAACTCGCCGGCTACAATTCGTAAATTGCAATATGTGCCGTAAAGTAAACAATTCGGAAATTAATTTGTGATTTTTTGTTAATTAGTTGAATATGTGTTCCGATTTCTCGTGCTATAGTGATGTCCGACTCTCGGAATAACCCAGTTCTAGGACAAGGATTATGCTATCTGCCGCAGGGGATTTTTCAAAATTCCGGTAAACTTGAAAATTATCACCCCGTATACCGGGTGAATTTTCAAATTCTAGCCGGGGAGTTCGCAAGGCGGCACCTAGCCATCGTGGTTGCTCAGTGGCTATGGTGTTGGGCTGCTGAGCACGAGGTCGCGGGATCGAATCCCGGCCACGGCGGCCGCATTTCGGTGGGGGCGAAATGCGAGAACACCCGTGTACTTAGATTTAGTGCGCGTTAAAGAACCCCAGGGGGTCGAAATTTCCGGAGTCCTCCACTACAGCGTGCCTCATAATCAGAAGGTGGTTTTGGCACTTAAAACCCCATAATTAAATTCAAGGCGGATCCACTCGGAACGAATTCTCAGGACGACATCAGTTTCGAGATATTATATTCCAGAACGTTGCGGAGAAATGAATTGGCGTTCTTGTTAGTCAGTGCTTCAACGCTATAAACGACAATTCGTTAAGAAAGTAAGTGGAATGACAGTGCATTTTTACCGTAAGTTTGACGGCGCATATCTCGTAAATGGTGTCATCCACACAATTTTGTTCAAGTGGGTAGCCTTGCAGTCTCACTCGCTAGAATTTTCAGATTGCAATATGGGCCATAAGGTAATTAGTTACAATCTTAATTAGTGACTTTGTGTTAATTAGTTGATTATGCAGTCATGTTTTTGTTCAAGTAATGCCCGCCTCTTCGGCTAGACCAGCTCATGGACTACAATTGGGGTACAGCTGCCACAAGTAATTGAAAAAAATTTGAGTGTTCGCTGAAACACCCTCTATAGTGTAGCTCACTACCTTTCAATAGTGAGCTGCACTATATAAGGTGTTTCAGTGTATATGCCTAGCTGATTCGTCCGTCCATCCGTCTGACGGTCGCCTGTACGCCGAAAACTCCGCTTGCCTCAACCCATGCGCATGCGCGAAAGAAATCTGGAGAGAGAAAGAGAGGCGCACGATTACCCAACACCACCTAGATAGCACAAGGCCTTTTTACTCCGATCCATGACGCCACGCTACCTGGCCCGAAATTTCCATTGACAAGGCTGGCGTGATGAAAGCGGTGACGTCAAAATCACTGTTGCCGACTCGGGAGCATCCCCATTAGATTCTATGTCAGTCGGGCCAGGTAACATGACGTCATGGATTGTAGTGAAAAGGCCTTGTGCTATCTAAGTGGTGTTGGATTAGCTGCGCCAGTAATGACGTCGTTGATCTCCGTCGCAGCCGAGCGCACGCGCGCAGCAGTTTCTCTCCGGCTGCGAAATGGGTAGGTCACGCGTCATACGTACTCCTTAGGAGCAGGCAGCTTTCGACAGCAATGCCGCGAGCAGAACCGAGAATGAGCTCGTCTGCGCCGTGCCGATGGTGCAGCCCGGGCACAAGAACAGGCTCGTGCAGCCGAGCGCAAGCAGCAACTGCGTACAGAGGATCTGGCAAGCTACCAAGCCGTCGTTTATTGAACCATCGCGATTAATCCAGTGATAAACAGCGGGGCCGCACGTTTCAGTTTCGCTGCTTAACCATCTGTACGGGGCACTTGGGCGAGATTTTTCTTTTATTACTCACAACAGAGATGCGCTTACTGGCACTTTCACTCGGTGATATAGCCTTCGCGTGTATATATATATATATATACTGTGACGTCATAGCACGGGCCGACCTTTATTGAGCCTGAGAGACGCGGCGAAGGACCCTCAGCCCAGTCCACTATGACGATGCGACTACCCGCATGATGAAGAAGGGCACACATAAGATGATAATATACCGATGATGAAGAAGTGCACAATAAATTCTAACTTCCCCCGCGCGACAGCGGCCATCCTGGCGGCAGCCTAAAGGTACGGGGAACGCCACGTGAAGGGCTTCATACGAGGAACGTGGGCCACTTCGGTAGAGCGGCAATGGCGGTCAGTTGAGGGAACAACAGGCGTTACACGATAATTAACGGGAGAAGTCATTTCCAGGACCGTGTATGGGCCAATAAAGCGGGACTGAAACTTCTCACACAACCCAGAAGTGTGAACTGAGCACTTCATCGCCGGGCTGGTAGAAAACTACGCGATGAGAAGCGTCATAATGATCCTTGCGGTCCTTTTGTCTGGCTTCGGTGTTGAAGCGGGCACGCTGGCGACAATGGTCAAGACGTGAAACATATTCTTCGCAGGAAGATGGAGATGGACTGACAGGGGCAGAGAAGGAAGAAACGTCGAGAAAGGAACTGGGCGAACAGCCATAAACCAGCTAGAATGGCGAGTAACCGGTTGTGCGTTGAACGACGGTGTTATACGCGAAGGTGGCGAATGGCGAAAGTGCGTCCCAATTTCTGTGATCTGGTTGAATATAGGCGGCTATCATGTCAGAGAGCGTACGATGAAACCGCTCAGTGAAGCCGTTGGTCTGAGGATGGTAACCTTAAGTTTTGTGAGTTGTTCCAGAGGCTCGGAGCACTTCGCCTACCAGTTCTAAAAGAAATGACTTTCCGCGGTCGCTGAGAAGGACACGAGGGGTGCTATGACGCAAAATTATGGCTTGAAGAATGAAGGTAGCAATTTCGAAAGCAGATGCAGAACTGACACAAGCTGTTTCGGCATAGCGCGTGAGGCGGTCGGCGGCTGTAACCATCCATCGACTACCGGCGGGAGTCATGGGAAGTGGCCCATAGAGATCAATGCCAACAACCTCGAACGGTTCCGCAGGACACGAGACCGGTAGTAGCTGCCCGGCAGGAGCTCTGATGTTGGCCGCTTTCGACGCTGACAAATGGCGCAGGAAGAGACGTATCTCGCCACACTGGTAGACAGGCCAAGCCAGTAGAAGCGACTTCTTATGCAGTCGTAAGTTTTCTGCGTGTCAAGGGGGCCAGCAGTCAAATCGTCATGAAAGGCCTGAAGGACGCGAGCACAAAGGCAGCGAGGCAGTACGGGCACCCAGCGTTGTCCGTCAGGATGATGGATATGGCGGTACAGCACGGAGTTTTGTAGCTTGAATTGTGTCAGCTGTCGACGGAGCCTGGCGTTAGGCGGGCTCGAAGCACCACGAAGGCGGTCAATAATACGCCGACAGTAAGAATTGACGAGTTGTTGAGACGAAAATGATTTATGGTCGTTCGAAGTGAGATTGTCAAGAGTGGCGAAGGACAAAATCGCCGTTGAAGAGACGCCAGGGATTGCGTCCCTAGAGGTGGTTGCGGAGTCATTGATCAGTGCGGCTGCAGGAAGCGGGCAGCGAGAAAGAGCGTCTGCGTCTTGGTGTTTTTTACCAGACTTGTAGCTGATCTCAAAGTCATATTCTTGCAGACGAAGAATCCAGCGACCAAGACGTCCTGACATGTTCTTTAGTGTGGAGAGCCAACATAAGGCGTGATGGTCCGTAACGATGCTAAAATGGCGGCCGTGGAGATAAGGGCGAAACTACTGGATGGACCAAACGACAGCTAGGAATTCCTGCTCGGGGATAGTATAGTTCTTCTCGGGAGGTATGAGTATGCGGCTTCTATATGAAACAACTCTCTTACGCAAAGCGGTATCTCGCTGGAGGAGAACGGCACGAATTCCATGGCCGCTAGCTTCCGTGTGCAAGATTCTGGGTGCAGTCTCATCAAAATGACACAGGACAGGTTCAGATGTGAGGGCGCCCTTCAGCTGATCAAAGGCAGATTCACATTCCGGTGACCACACTAAGGGAGCACCAGAACGAAGTAGGTTGTGTAAAGGAGCAGCTATAGAGGCGAAATCGCGTATAAATCGGTGAAAATAGGAAGCGATGCCAAGGAAACTGCGTAATTATTTTGTCTTTTCTGGTCGAGGAAAGCAAAGCACCGCCGAAATTTTGTCAGGATCAGGTCAAATACCACCCTTGCGCACAATGTGACCTAACACCTTGATGGTCTTGCTTGCAAAACGGCACTTTTTGGTGTTGAGCTGAAGACCAGCATTAGCGAGGCATGTGAGAACCTCGTCCAGACGTTGCAGGTGCTGGGCAAATGTCGATGAGAAAATAACGATATTGTCCAGGTAGCACAAGCATGTTTTCCACACCCGCCGTGGTTGCTCAGTGGCTATGGTGTTGGGCTGCTGAGCACGAGGTCGCGGGATCGAATCCCGGCCACGGCGGCCGCATTTCGATGGGGGCGAAATGCGAAAACACCCGTGTGCTTAGATTTAGGTTCACGTTAAAGAACCCCAGGTGGTCTAAATTTCCGGAGCCCTCCACTACGGCGTGCCTCATAATCAGAAAGTGGTTTTGGCACGTAAAACCCCATAATTTTAATTTTAATGTTTTCCACTTCAGGCCGTGCAGAACAGTGTCGATCATGCGCTCAAAAGTTGCGGGAGAATTGCAGAGGCCAAAGGTCATGACGTTGAACTCGTAAAGGCCATCTGTGGTTGTAAACGCTGTCTTTTCTTTGTCGTCTTCGTGAATCGGAATTTGCCAGTAACCTGAACGCAGATCAAGGCTGGAGGAGTACTCGGCACCTTGCAGAGAATCGAGGGAATCGTCAATTCGAGGCATAAGGTATACATCCTTGCGCGTAATCTTGTTGAGCACTCGGTAATCAACACAAAATCGCATGGAGCCATCTTTCATTTTGACCAAAACGATGGGAGACGACCACGGGCTAGCAGCAGGGCTGATTATCTCACGTTGCAACATGTCGGCGACGTTTTCCTGAATAACCTTGCGCTCGGCTAGAGACACCCGATACGGCCGGCGACGTGCGATGGATCTGCCGTCTGTCTGAATGCGATGCGTTGTGACGGAAGTCTGACCCAATGTCGAAGAATGGACGTCGAATGAAGTTGCATGCCTCTTCAACAAACTAAGTAACTGTTGCGTCTGCGAAGGGGTCAAGTTGGGGCTGATTACGGCTGTAAGAGCGGAGGTAGAGGGAGAATGTCCAGCATAAGTGATTTCAGGGGGAGCCGCCTTCAGGTGAACGACACAGAGAGGCTCGGAATCAACAACGCAACCAAAGTGGCGCCTTTAGGAAGGAGAATTTTCTCGGGTGTTGTGTTCCTTGCGGCGAGAAGCGCAGACCCATTGTCAAATCTAACTAGGCATGTTACAATGGCTATCTCTTTTGTGAAACAACGCGCAGAAGGTAACACTAACGCATCTCCATGGTCGATGACGTCGGACGTGATGGTCAGAATTTGCTGAGAGCCTGGAGGTAACTCGGTATCTTCTGCAGCGAGCAGATGAAGTAGCTGGTACTTTTCATCGCCAGCGAATAATCGGTATCGGTCATATGTATGACACATTGCCCACAACATATAGCAGCAGAAGCAGAGGCAAGGAAATCCCGTCCTAAAATGAGCTGGTGGGAGCATGGCGACAGCACAGCAAACTGTATGTGGTGGATAATGCCGTCGATCATCACACGCACAGTACACAACGTGGAAGGGCGGATGGAGTCCCCTTGAGCTACAGCCAGCGGTGGTCCATCGTAAGGCGTTGTAACTTTCCTGAGACGCTTACACAAATCTGTATGCATAACAGATAAAGTGGCACCAATGTCCACCAAAGCTTGAACTTGCACACCCTCAACGAACACAGACAAGTGCGCGCTGGAGGAATTGTAGTTCTGTCGGTAAATGCGGCTTTTCGTCCGAAAACTGCATTACTTAGTTTTCCCGGCGACGGTCAGAGGTGAACGTGGCAGGCCGGAGCGGTGACGAGGAGCGGCGGAAGGGCGAAGGTGAGCGGCGTCTCGGTGCTGCGGTAACCACTTGGTGTCTCGGCAGTTGCGGGCGGAGATGTGGAACGTTCGGCGCGGAGGGGACGCGTAACGCCGGTTTTAGAAGTGGCCCCACGTACCCTGTCCGACTCAGCCATAGCCTCATTGACAAGGCGACAGAGTGCAAGCACGTCCTCGATGTACGATGTGTAGGACTAACCGGAGTGTTGTCCTAAGCAAGGTCAGGCGTTCCACCGGCGTTCCAAATACTTGTCGAAGCTGCCGCTTGAAGGGGGTCCAATCGGAGAAATCAATCTCATGGTTGAAAAACCAGGTCTTCGCCACACCCGTCAGATAGAACGAGACATGGCGGAGCTTGAGTAGGTCATCCCACCGATTAGCAGAGCTTACGCGCTCGTAATCGTCCAGCCAGTCCTCAACATCGTCACCGCGAAGAACAGTGAACAGATGGGGATCGCGCTGGTGGCCACTGATGATCAGAGAAGGTGAGGCTTGCGGTGTCGAGATGGTTACGGTAGAAGTGCCAGGCTGCTCGTCCTGCGACATGCTGGCGGACATTCGGCACAGACGGCGACCTGAACGAAGCTGCAGGTAGTACGGCAGGCGTGCAGAGGACGGGGGACCAAGAAGCACCTCCACCACTTGTGACGTCACAGCAAGGGCCAACCTTTATTGAGCCTGAGAGACGCGGTGAAGGACCCTCGGCCAAGTCCACTACGACGATGCGACTACCCGCACGGTGAAGAAGGGCACACACATGATGATGATAATATACAGATGATGAAAAAGTGCACAATAAATGCCCACAATACAGAGTGTTTCAGCTAACTTTAGCAGAGTTTAAAAATATGCGGATGCACTTTAAGACGACCCGACCAAATCTATGTTGCTCACTTTTGTATGTAGTGTGTCACGCTATTTTTTGTATTTTGCTTAATTAGATAATGAATCAAGATTAATTACAAGTTCAGAAGCAACAAAGCTAGGAAAAAATTCAGAAACAGTCAGGAATGTTTGAATGCTATCGCGTTCCACTCTTAAAGGCGAAGCTTAAGCGTCCTTCAAATTTTTTAGAGTGAATAGACTTCTGCCTAAAAGCAACAAATTTGGTTGCAATAGCCTTCGTTGAGGATCGTATTTAGTGCACTCCAGGAGGAGATGATGCACGTCTTCATCTGGATGGCCACAAGAACACTGCGGACTAGAGGCACGTTTTATCCTGTATAAGAAGTGTCTCGTAAATGCAGTACCAAGCGGCAGGCGGTGCACCAACGTTTGAAAATTTCTGTTTTCTTTTAGATTTTCCGGAATTGATAGGTTTATACATGGGTCTGTAAAGTATAACTCCGAGTTCTTAGATTGCTGATCAAACCAGGTAGTTTTGCTGAGACGACCGGATGCCTGTCTCAGGAGCATACGGACTTCACTATGCAAAAGGGGAAGATTGATTCTGTCTGCGTTATTGTGCGCCCCATCCGCAGCTGCGTCCGCTGCAGTATTACCACGAATATTGCAGTGCCCGCGGGTATACACTGAAATGAAATTACGTGATTCATTGCGTTTGCTTTTGTATGTTCTTTGAGCGTCTCATTCAATAGCAAAGTGTTCCAAGAATTTTTCTCATTGCTTTGTAGCAATGTGAGAGCGACTTGCGAATCGCTAAAAATAATCCCGTTTATTGAGCATTCTTTTCTGATGTCATGAAGCGCAAGGCACACAGAATTGCAAACAGTTCTGCCACGGTGGAAGATGTCTTGATCTAGTGTCAAATGTGGAATGACGAATGCTGAAGTCGAGGAATTTTTATGACACGAATCCTCTGTATACACTTGGATGTGCTGGGGGACATAATGAGTAAATTTAGAACAGCGCCAGTTGCTATGCGGCTACCATGAACATGTCTCTCTTCGATATAATCCCGTCGACCGATAATATTATTATAGGACTTGTTAACATCCAAGGAGGGTAACTAACATCCACTTTGCATAATTTAAATCTTGCTAATAATGCTTTATGTTCTTGAACAACATCACGAATTTTGCTTTTGTTTTCTTCGCTAAGCGCGAGGTTTAATGTATGCTTCTCGTGTTGGTTAAAGATGCGATAAATATGTCGGCATGTTTCAACCGTTTGCATGACTGGAAATGGTGGGTCACGAGCTTCAGCAATTGCCACAGAACTCGAGGTAGCCTGCGGAACCTCAAGACACACTCGCAGCCCCCTTGCCAGTAAACGTTAAAGACGTTTCTCAGAGGAGGAGGAGGAGGAAACAAAGAGAGAAGGCAGGGACGTTAACCAGAAATGCGCCTGGTTGGCTACTCTACTCTGGGGGCCGGGAAAGAGGGAATAGAAAGATAAGATAGAGAGAGGGCAGGGAGAGGGGGAGGAAAGCCGCTGTGAGCTCGTGCACGCACGCGGAAGGCCTGAGCGAATCAAAGACGTTCACATATAGGCCAGTCGCACTCAAGAAAGGCAAAAGTGCTTCATAACTTTGTAGGCCGACGAGCGATGGGGACAGTCTTCAAGTAGCACTTGAAGCAGAAGTTTGCGATAAGGAATCCTAACCAACTGGCCCAACTTGCCGTCTTCATGTTGCGATAAACCATGGAGAATAGGTGCCGAATAAGCAATTTTGGTTTTATTATTGCGTTATGAACTTGTAATAGTGAAAAAACTAATTCCCCCCCCCCCCCCCACCCCACCCCCCACCCCCAAGTTGTGCCAGCGAGTTGCTGAAGTACGTTTATTACAGTATTGGTCTGGTTTTCAATTCCGCGGATATTTGATGCCCATGTCAGCTGGTAGTCAAGAATAACGCCAAGAAACTTATCCCCTTTACGAATATCAAAGTGTTCCCTTCAAGCGTAAGTTTGAAATTATTCAGCTGTCGTGTTGTGTGGGCTGGACGGAGCGGCAGCCATGCAGCCGCTTCAAAATCCGTTCTTGTTTCTTGTACAGATTCTGGCGTTCCTCGGCACGTGGCAGCCCTTGGATTCCTTTTACGAAGCTGCCGTTGTGCCGTTATCACCATGTTACGTCAGAGACCAACACTACGGCGGAAACGCCACGTCATCAATCCTTGACGTGGCGTACATGGTGCCCCGCTTTAGCTGGGCATTCCCATCGCCTATACCACCAGTCAGCCGGACGTACTTAAGAGCGACGCTTTCATCGGGCCACTTCAGTGAGCTGGACGGAGCGGCAGCCATGCAGCCGCTTCAAAATCCGTTCTTTTTTCTTGTACAGGTTGGTAAACATCCGTCGTTGCACGCTAAGCGATCCAGTAATATCTGTCTGCTGCTCTTCCCAGGCCCACCGGTGATTCTTAGTGATTTCTTTGAGTGTATATATGTTCTTAAATTGCTTATGTTAGCTGGGGATGTGGAACGGAACTCTGGTCCTGAAAAGGAGATTCTAAAAGCCATTGCCGCCTTGTCGGCTAAAACTGACGCACGCCATACCGAGGTAATAGGGCTGCTATCAGAGGTCCGAGCTAATCAGCAAAAACTTGAAAAGTTTCCAGCTTAGCCAGTAGGCGCGCAACAGTTGAATCACTGGTGGAATCAATGAGAATGGTGTTGATCTACCGAGAGTAGTCGATGAAGCTGTGCGAGACCAAACTGCAGCAATAACTTCTCGGTTAGACGAGCTGGAAGACCGCTCTCGCCGCGACAACCTTATATTTTTTTTTTTTATTTATTTATTATTACCTCAAAGGCCCCAACGTGGGGTATTACATGAGGGATGGGTGGCCACTTCAGTGGAATATGGACTCAATGGCAGCCTTGAAATGATGTGGATTGGAGTGGTGCACGGCGTCGGCGGGAAGGTCATTCCAGTCCCGGGCAGTCTTCACAAAGAAAGAATGTAGGTGCGCAGTGGTCCGGGCAGGCGGAGGATACACAGATTTTTCATGACATAATCGGCAAGACTGACGGTGCGCTGGAATGATGGCTGAAGCACTAGGAGCAGAATGATAAAATTTGTGATAAAGACACAGTCTGAAGACATGACGTCTTATATCTAGATTGGAAATTCCTGCTTTTAATTTTAGCTGAGAGACACTAGTGTGGTAAGAATAATCAGAATAAATAAAGCGAGCTGCACGATTCTGAACTGCTTCTAGAGTGTTAGAAAGGGTGATTTGGTGTGGGTCCCAAACAGAGCATGCGTATTCTAGCTTAGGTCTGACAAAAGTTAGATAAGTTAGTATCTTTAAGGATGGTGGTACGAAGCGCAAGTTGCGGCGGAAGTAACCAAGTGTGCGATTGGCTTCGTTGGTGATGTTGGTAATATGAGAGGACCAAGAAAGGTTATTTGAAAGAGTAAGGCCAAGGTACTTGCATGACTCCACTGATGATATTTCCGAGTTGCAAAGAACGTACTTAGGAGTATGGTGAAGCTTCCGTCGATGAAAAGATAGTAGTAAAGTCTTTTTAGTGTTCAGTGACATTAGCCACATGCTGCACCAAAAGGTAACTTTGTCTAGGTCATCTTGCAATGCCTGGTTGTCGGTATCAGCTAGGATTGGGCGATAAATGACACAATCGTCAGCAAAAAGGCGAATGTTAGATGAAAGATTAGCCGGTAAATCATTAATATATATAAGGAATAGGAGGGGCCCGAGAACTGTGCCTTGGGGTACACCGGAGAGAACAGGGCTCTTAGAGGAGGAGTGGTTGTTAGCATACACAAACTGCTGTCTGTTAGTTAAGAAATTTCGGATCCAGTTCAAGACAAGGGGATTAAGGTGCAAGCGAGAAAGTTTTAGGAGAAGTCGTTGATGCGGAACTTTGTCAAAGGCCTTTTCAAAATCTAAAAAGAGGGCATCAACTGGGATATTTTGATCAAGGTTAGAGCTTATGTTATTTATAAAGAGTGCTAATTGGCTATCACAAGATAAACCTTTACGGAAACCATACTGGTTAGGGTGGAAGAAACTGACAGATGTTAGGAATGTAGCAATGTGGGAGTAAAGCACATGTTCCATTAATTTAGAACAAACGCTAGTTAGAGAAATTGGGCGGTAGCTACTACATGATGATGAAGGACCTTTCTTTGGGACTGGGATAACCTTACCCACTTTCCAGTCATCCGGCACCACTCCTGATGATAAAGATTGCTGAAAAATGTGACATAACATCTCGCTTGTAACATATTTCGTATTTTTTAAGACTTTAGAATTAATACCATCTATGCCAGGTGAAGACGACAGCTTTAAGGAATCAATGCATTTCCTGATTCCATCAGAACTGAAGGTGATTGCGGGCATTGTATGGTAATTGAAAAATGGGAATTCAGGAAGTTCACCTTTAGGCTCATTCGTAAACACGGAAGAGAATGCATGATTAAGCGCTTCGGCGATTTCGTGATCAGGAATAGGCCTATTTTTCTCGTCGCACAGAGCAAGTGGTTGCGAACGCTTTGGATTTATAATATTCCAGAATTTTTTGGAGTTATTTCGCAGGATGTTTGGTAGGGTAGTCGAAGAAAAGGAGCGTTTTGCTTGACTAGCAAGGGATAGGTACGTTTTTTCAGCGGTGAAGTATTTCTGCCATGCGTACTCAGAGTTGGAATGTCTGGCAGCGCGGTAAAGCCTTTTCTTTTTATTGTTGAGACGCTTTAGTGCCGTATTGAACCAGGGTGATGAGTGCTTTTCAGCTACAGTGATAGTAGGTATGTAAGTTTTTATCAGCTCATGCATTTTATTTTTGAAAAGAAGCCAGTTAACTTCAACAGAACGTTCTAAGAAACCGGTAAAGAACGAGCTGGCAAATTCCGCTAGTTTAATATTCATATCAGTATAGTTACCTTTGTCGTAAAGCGTAATAGTTTTTCTAGTTTTAGTGAAGGCAGGGATGTCACTTTGGAACGAGGTATGTAGCACTGAATGATCGCTAAGGCCAGGTAAGTGCGTCAGTGGTGAAACATTATCAGGGTGAGAAGTGAAGATAAGGTCTAGTATGTTAGAAGACTTATCATTATGCCGCGTGGGGTTACTGACGATTTGTGTTAGGCCAAACGTAAGACACGTATTAAGAAAATCACTTTCGACATTGTTTTTTGACGTTGTTTCAGCTATATTGGACCAATTGATGGCAGGGAAGTTGAAATCGCCGAACAGCATGATGGGTGATTTGGGATAAAGCACGGTTACGGAGTTACGGGATTCCATACGTCGCAGCTGAGAACTGGTCCGAATCTGAAACTAAAATTCGAAACTTCCTTATCAGTTTACTACAGATAACTTTAATAGATGAAGCCATTTCCCGCGCCCACAGGCTGGGTTCCTACGCAGTAAATAAACACCGGCCCATAATTGTAAAATTCTCGTCCTCGAAGCATAAGCAAAAGGTTTTCACTGTGCGAAAAAAATTCAAAGGTTCTGGCATTTCTGTTAGCGAAGACTTCTGCCGCGCCACACGCTTGTCACATAAAAATTTGATTGAATTCGGAAAGGCTAGCGGACAGAAATATATACTACGCCTTAACCGTCTACAAATCGACAAAAAAAAAAAAAAACTTACGTTTACTGTCCGGTAACTGATCGAGTCTGCGAAATCCACACAGACGAGCTTCGTTCAACAAATTCTGTCCCAAATGTACCTTCTGACGCCCCTAGCAATTCACAAACGTAGCTGAGTCATGGTCCGGTGGCAAAAAATATTTCTCTTTTGTATTCAAATATTCGCAGCGTATGCAACAAGCGGGATGCTTTATCTTCTGTCGTCGACACTTGCAGTGCCAATATTGTTATCTTGACAGAGACATGGCTTTCTAGCAAAATTGACGACCGTGAATTTTTTGAATGGGAGGTACGTTTACCGTTTCTATCGACATGACCGTGATGTGCGGTGTGGTGGCGGTGTACTTATTGGTGTTCGTGATTCGATTACCACTGCTGCAATTGAGCTTGCGTCACCATTAGAGCTAGTGTGCACGCGCGTAGGCTTCGAACTCAAAAATTTTATCATTTGCGTTGTGTACAGGCCCCCTTCCTCACCTAACACATTTTGTTCAGACCTTCACGATGCCTTATATAGTCTAAGTTTACGGTTCCCTTCTACGCCACTAATACTCCTCGGGGACATTAAAATTCATGGTATTAACTGGCATACTGATCCCCCTTCAACCCAAGAGTGCTGTTCTGAATATTCCGAATTCATCAGCCTTTGCCTCGATTTTAACCTGCACCAGCTTGTTCTGAAGCCTACTCGATGCTCTGCACACTCGGCTAATATCCTAGATTTAATCATCACTACATCCCCGGAATTCGTTTCGCCTCTAACTTACCTACCGGCTATTAGCGATCATTGTATAATCACGTGTAATTTGCAGTTAATCATCCCGTCTGTTACCTCGTACAAGGTTATTCGTGATTACAGAAATGCTGATTTTGCCGCAATTACTTACGAACTAGAATCTTTCATCATTGACTACATTCCAAATTTCCACTCCCGATTGGTTGAAGAAAACTGGTCAATATTCAAAGAAAAAGCCGACTCCTTAATTAACCGGTACATCTCGCAAAAACGTATTTATTCTAATTCACGCGCCTTGGTTGAACTCGCGTCTTAAACGTTTACTGAACAAAAAGAAAAGGCTTTTCCGACGAGCAAAAATAACTGGCAGTTAGGAACGTTGGAATGCTTACAGAACAGCACTGAGCGACTACAAGAATGCTGTAGCAGAGTCGAAAACAACATTTTATGAACACATGTTGCCTTCTGTCTTGAAAGACAACCCAGAGAAATTTTGGAGTGTGGTCAACGGTAAAAAATCTAGTGCCATTGAACTGTGCGATCTTAACAACGAACCTGTCGATCGCTGTGTATGTTGTGAAATGTTGAATTACGCGTTCATCTCTGTATTTTTCAGATTCTGTGCTGTGCCTAAGCGCAGTTTTTTCTGATGTGCTTCATTTTCCTATGCTTCCTATTACCACTGACCTTGATGGCATTGTAAAGTTGATACAGACCTCAAAAGTTTCTGCAAGCTCTAGGGTAGATGGTATCAACTCGAACTTTCTTAAGGGAACTATTACTTATTCATCTATAATTCTGAGCGAAATCTTTGCTCCAGTCACTTCAAACCACCATCCTTCCCAACGATAGGAAGGCAGGGATGGTGATACCCGTACATAGTCTGGCAGTCGTTACTCCCCACTTAATATTACAGACCTATATTCTGAACCAGCGTTCCCTGCAAATTAATGGAGCACATAATTTACTCACACCTGGTTTCATTTCTCGAGTCAAACTTATTTTTTACCCCCTACCAACACGGATTTAGAAAACACTTTTCCTGCGAAACACAGCCTTTGTCATTCACTAATGATTTATTCCAGGCGATGGATGCTAACGTTATTATTGACTGCATTTTTTTTAAAGTTCGCCAAAGCCTTCGATACTGTTTCACACGCATTACTTTTAACTAAATTAAGTAACCTCAACATTGATCCTAACGTACTTGCTTGGATTAAGTGTTTTTTGTCTAACCGTTCACAATTTGCTTATGCTAACGGATGTTTCTATTCCACTGGTCGAGTAACCTCCGGTGTACCGCAAGGGTTGGTTCTAGGACCATTATTATTTTTAATTTATATTAATGACCTCCCAGACCAAATTAAATCATCAATTAAGTTATTCGCCGATGACTGTGTTTTCTATCGTGTCATTTATAACTCTGGCGACTGCGATACTCTTCAATCAGACATTGGCATAGTAACATCATGGTGTTCTAGTTCCCAAGTGAAGCTCGATCAATTCTAATAAATGTAAGACGATCCGTGTGTCCCGTGCTGTCAGAAATACCACCCTTCCTACGTACAACATTAACAACATATCTCTAGAAAATGTTTCATCATACAAATATCTTGGTATCCACATTACACACAATCTTACATGGAACGTTCATATAAATTACATTTACGGTAACGATAATCGCATGCTTGGGTTTCGACAGCGTAATTTTTCGTCGGCTATTCAAGCTGTCGAGTTACTTCTGTACAAATCCTTAGTGAGACCTACACTTGAATATGCATGCTCCATTCCCGGCCCTTCTACTCTAAAGTTAAAAAATGCCATCGAATCCATTCAAAACCGAGCTGCTCGTTTTATTCTTTCGAATTATTCTCGTCATGCAAGTGTCTCGTCAATGAACCTAACCCTTGGCTTGCCTAACCTAGAGTTACGTCGTAAATACTTTCGCCTATGCCTTTTTCATAAGATTTATTACACTAACGAAACACTTAAGGATGAACTAACCTCCCCGCCATCATACATATCGTAACGCACGGATCATCGTTTTAAGGTTGAAGTTTGAACTTGTCGCACCAACGTTTATTTTGATTCCTTTTTACCAAGAACGACGAATGACTGGAACCGCCTCCCTGCCTCCATCACTGCCATTTCTGACGCCACAAACTTCAAGAATATTCTTAACGAATTTGTTTGTAATAATCACCACTCCTCTCTGTAATGCCCCCGGGCCTTGAGAGTATGACAATAAAGAACTAACTAACTAACTAACTAACTAACTAACTAACTAACTAACTAACTAACTAACTAACTAACTAACTAAATAACTAAATAACTAAATAACTAAATAACTAAATAACTAAATAAATACATAAAGGAAGTACGGCCATTGCGTATGAGAGACTCAAGCCTCTTTCTTTTAAAAAGGTGTTGATAATATCAAGACCCTCTTGCAGCGTTGTTTGAATGTCTTGTATATAAGATCCAGAGGCCCATATGCAGATGTCATCTACGTACAGAGAATACTGGAGGCCACACGATAGTTTCTGTGGTAAGGCTGCCATGACATAGTTGAATAAAAACGGACTGATAACACTGCCCTGTGGTCAGCCCTGCGTGATGATGGGATAATTACTCTCTCCTTCAATTGTTTCCATAAATATTTTTCTTTTGTTCAAGAAATTTGATATCCATCGCAGTGTTCGACCATGTAAGCCAAGCTATAACATACCAGCAAGGACGTGTATGTGACTTATAGTGTCGAATGCTTTTTGAATGTCTAAGAACACTGTGATTGTCACATTTCCACACATGCGTTAATGTTCCACGCATGTGACAATGTCTAATACTGCATATATTGTACACCGATTTTGTCACAAACCGGTCATGTAGTCGGAAAACACATTTGTGTGTTCACACCACCATTGCAGTCGACTGTCTACCATCTTCTCTATTAGTTTTCAAAACAGCTTGTGAGACTGACGGGTCGGTAGGAGCCAAGACAAAGGGTAGTCATTCCTGGTTTCAGTGCTGGAATTACCCGAGCTAATTTCCATGAATTTGGAAGAGTCTCTCTTACCCAGATATCACTGAATATCTCCAAAATAGCTATTCCTCCTGCTGGACCAAGATTCTTTAACATCACATATGTAACACCGTCTGGGCCAGCGTTTGTCTTTGTACGGCATGACGAAAGAACACATTTCAATTCATCTAAACTAAACTCACAGTCAAGTTGAGGATGTTGTGACATAAAGCACGCACGAACCTTCTGTTCTGCTAGTGTTGAGGAACTTGTAAATTGTAGGGAAGTAAACGGAATTCCTGGTCTGGATATGAGTTGACAGAATTCGTCAGCAACAGATGTTTTCGGAGTGTTTCGAGCTATGGCAAGGGCTCGGAAAGGATGGCTCTGGGTAACTGGACCCCTAAATCATCGGACAACTCACCTTATTCTGGGAACTGGAGCGAAAGGAGACAACGACGCGCAGTATTCTCGACATCTTCTCGTACCTTATTTTTGTAAGCCTCTGTGCGAAGTTGACTGACGATTCTGTGCGATATTGTAGTAGTCCAGTTTTCCGCTGCGGCGGCAAGCATGTTCTGCGCGTCTTTTAGTTGCTATTAGACATTCCTATTTCCCGTCAACTGCAGCGTATTCATTTGGGAGGATGACTTGCTTTGTGCATATCTTGTAAGGCTAACACAATATATTTGCAAAAAAAAGTTCGGATTTTCGCCCAATGAGTCAGTGAAACGGCGAAAAAAATTTTGCAAATTAGTATATTTTGAGTAGCACTGAGTCCCTTCCCTCCGTATGAGACGATGTTTTAACGCAACCGGAAAATGACCACCACCGGGCATTTCTAAGTCCGTTGACCATTGAACGCCATCAAGAAGTTCTTGTGAGCAGAACGTAACTTATATATAGCTTGAGTAACGAACCCCTGCAAGAACGTTGGAGAGCTCTCATTCAACGCGCTCAAATTACATTTTTCTGCTGCGCACTCAATAACAATGACGTTATGTGCGTTGAAGTCCCCACAAACCAGCAGATTAATCTGTTTGTGATACCAAACACATTCACCAAGCTGTCTACACATATTTTGCTAGAACCTTGAAGAGAAAGACTTATCACAGTGACGCATGTATTTCTGAAAGATATCTTGTATGCTACGAACTCCGGTATATCGTAATCGCTAGGCTGTATCAAAGAGAACGGCAGGTCTTTTCTCACACATAACATCGGTCTACTTGTTCCAGCAATGCGCGATGATTTATATATCACACAGTTTGAAAGACGATCGAGAGTCATCTCGCACGCCTGCCTCCTGGATATATCAAACAGGAAAGCTATGTTGAGCTATAGTAGTTTGCGAAAATCAGCTGACCTATTACGAAGGCTATTAGCATTCCACGGAAATGTAAAAACGTTTTTGTAACGATTGTTCATTGTAAGCATGCCGTGGAGCTGTTAGTGGTTGTGGAAGCACCAACGACTCCTTATAAAGCAGTGCTTTTACCTCTAGTAGGTTGTTCAAACAAATTCAACGGTAGCTCAATTGGTAGAGCATCGCACGGGTAATGCGAAAGACGCGGGATCGTTCCCCACCCGCTACAAGTTGATTTTTCATTCACTTTCATTTCCATTAATTTATCATTTCTTTATTTCAGTTATTAAGCACAAGTAATTTCCCCTGTGTTGCCCTTGGTGTGTTTGTTGGCTTCTTACGATATTATTCAAAAATCGGGCCCCTCGGTTAACCCCTTCCTTTTCGTTCATTACATAACGAGGTTCTCGAATCCGGCAACATTGATGCCTTCAGGTAGCACGTGTGGGTTTATTGACCAGTTGCCTTCACCCAAAAAGATCACGTACTCGTGACGCCTGCGGCAGAAAGGATGTTCCACATCCGCCGCCAAGCCTTGTGTGTGGTGGCGCTGGCTGACGCTCCCAGGGTCACTTCTCGTAGTAACCCATAAATACCCCAGAAAGTGGATGGGGAAATTGTATTGTATTATGGGCTTTAACGTGCCAAAACCACTTTCTGATTATGAGGCACGCCGTAGTGGAGGACTCCGGAAATTTCGACCACCTGGGGTTCTTTAACGTGCACCTAAATCTAAGTACACGGGTGTTTTCGCATTTCGCCCCCATCGAAATGCGGCCGCCGTGGCCGGGATTCGATCCCGCGACCTCGTGCTCAGCAGCCTAACACCATAGCCACTGAGCAACCACGGCGGATGGATGGGGGAAACGGCGCCGCGGTAGCTCAATTGGTAGAACATCGCACTCGAAATGCGAAAGACGTGGGATCATTCCCCACCTGCGGCAAGTTGTTTTTTCATCCGTTTTCATTCCCATTAATTTATCATTTATTACAGTTATAAAGCGCAAGTAATTTCCGCTGTGTTGTCCTTGTGCCTTTGTTTGTTGGCTTCTTATGATACTAATTACAAGATCGGGCCCCTCGGTTAACCCCTTTCGTCTCGTTCACACACACACACACACATGCACGCACGCACGCACGCACACACACACACACACACACACACACACACACACACCACACATATATATATATATATATATATATATATATATATATATGTGTGTGTGTGTGTGTGTGCATTCACCGAGATATCGACCGTCCCAGCAGCAGAGAGCGGCCACGTCAGACCTGGCAGCAAGAGAGGAACATTTATTTGTTGCGATGCTTCGTTCACATCATCTTTCTGTATACATCCGGGAGGCTATGCAAAGAAACCTTCGCTCTAATAAAGGTAGTCTGTTTTCCACCGGCGTTCTGTGTGTAACCACCACTCATTACACCTACAGTACCGTAAACAAAGAGCTACATATGGGCCGAATTCTCACTCTTTTCTACCCTCCTTATCCACTTCTGAGGAGGAGGAGGATGTTGGCAGCAGGCGGATCTAGCCTTGCGCGACTTGCCGGTAATTGCTCCGCCCGAGCGCCTCCTTTCAGTGAAGTTCAGGAAAGGTAAAAGCTATAAACATTACGTTCAGTGCGCTATCATTCACAAGTGCAGATCCAGAAGACGACGACGCGCGCAGCGAAGCGGAACAGCACACAAGCCCGCAGCTCGGGAGCCTTGGCAGCCCAATCAGCTCAATGGCTTTGGATAGCGCTCTGCTGCAGGATCACGTCCCAGCCGTGGGAGCGGAATGCAAAAATTCTCGGGAACTTACGTGCACGTTAAGAAAGCTCACATAGTCAAAATTAATTCCTAGCCCTTCACTACGGCGCCGCTCATAGTTTACAGTGCATGATACATAGTTTACAGTTTACGTTCATAGTTTACAGTTTACATGACGACTTAGCTGAGCCATGCAAGATACTTGGAAGAGCCGAGCTTTTCTTTTTCTCTCCTTTTCGGCGGAAAGGCAAGCACGAGTAAATGTGGTGTTATTTGCTCCGGATTTTCTCCTGGTTTTTTCACCTGATGATTAATAATGAATGACTTTTCTTGGCCCCAGGGCCACTTCTAACCAAACAGCGCCGGACACATTGTAATAGTGAGTTGACAACTGTACATGAAGTGTGAATGTAGCACGGTAAAGAGGCTTAAAGACTGTTGCTATATAAATGAGCAAAATATATATGCATTAATAATATGACAATGACAAGTGAGATGTACTATGACTGTTTTTTTTTTTTTTTTACCTACTGTGGCAGCAGTCCTCAAAGTCTTAGAGCAACTTCTCGACAGAGGAGATTAACTAAAATAGAAGTACAGCGGAAATAAATCACCAGTTTCATTACATGGTGCGGGAAGATTACTCCACCATTTCTACGTCACAGTAAGAATCTATAAACTGCCCGAAAAATACATAGCAATAGCGTCAAGTGCAACCGATAGTCCCATTAATTGTCAACTTACATTATTAGTTATACAACAGGTTGTCGACGAGATTTAATGCCAAGTGATCTTTAGAGGAAGCGGTCCCATGCTTTTTATAACCATGTCACCTACCGTGGTGGCTTAGTGTATGGCGGCGCTGCTGAGCCCGAGGTCGTGGGTTCGAGTCCCAGCCGCGGCGATGGTATATCGTGGGCAATGAAGAAAAACGTTCGCCTATCTAAAGAAGCCGGGTGGCCAAAATTGTCTTGTGTTTCCAATTACAGCAAGCCCCATAATCAGATCGTAGTTCTGGCACGTAAAACCTCAGAATTTAATTAAGTTATTTAAATAACCATGCCACTGTCCAATAGTATACAGGATGTTTCACTTGAATGAAACTTTAAAAATATGCAAATGCCACGTAGCTGAACAGAACCAAGGTAACGTTGTTTGCCGTCGCTTGTATTCCGCCTAGTCCGGTAAGTAATCTTAATTATTTAATCAATTCCTCAAATATTATAGTTAGATTAAAGGTGTCAATGAGAAAATTGTAAAGCAACATAAAAAAACTCCCGATACAGCTTTCTGTTGCTCGATACGTGCTACATAAAAGTGTAGGGCCTATAACGTAAAACTATTCCAATATGTTTTTATTCCAATCTCCTGACGTCAAATTTACGTAACCACCGACGCAAGAACCGGGCGGTCACCCGCAAGGTTGTCTGAACAGACCAATCAAATGCTTTCCTCGTTTATTGGAGGTCACTCTTGTTTGCTTTAAAAACGAATAACATTGCCTAAACTGAGCAGCTTGTCTTATCTAATTGGCTGATAAGAGGCGAGGAGCACGGCTCAAGTAGAGAGGGATTCGATGGGGCCGAGCCAGTGCACTGAAAATCGATAACCGGATGAAGAGGGTGGTGCGGCGTCTGCGATTGGTCCACTTTCGCTTACTTAGCTTGCGGTGGCTGGTTGAAAATCGCGGCGGCATGCGACGGAAGGCTAAGATTGCCGCTAAAAAGCATCATCAGCGAAGAAAAGTTGACTGAGCAAGGTCGTAAACGTGCCGAAGGAGCTCGAAAACGTTACACGGCCACGCAAATAGTTTTATTCCATGCAAATAAATCAATGCTCTCCGGCAGGTGCGAGTAGCCAGTGCCTGAGCGATCGGCGGCAGCCTTCTTTTATTCCTTTCGGAACGGGACAGCCTGCGGCTATTCAGACAAAAATTCAGTTTTTTTCCGGCATATTAATGCATCTTTAACGCATACACGTCACTTTGACGCCGTGAGTTTTCGCGGTTATGTGACGTCGCGTGACAGGCAGGTGAAGTGGGTGCAGCCCAAAAACCTTTGACCAATAGCCGAGGTCTAATGGCGAAAAGGCGTCGAATCAGAAATAACTACTTTTCTTTCGTTCTTTGCAGTCATGCATAATCAGTGTGTTCATGTCATATCAGATGGGGAGCTACCGCAGTTGTCGTGACGTCGCGTGACAGACAGGCGAAGTGGGTGTGGTTAAAGAAAGTTGTTGACCTATGGTGGACGGCTGATTGCAGAATTGGAATAAAAAAGTTTGGAATAGTTTTACGTTATAGCGCCCTGTTTTTCCAAGCGTGAAAGAAGCCCGCGAATACACGCAAGATTGTCGCGCGACTTGCCGCTCGAGGCACTTTGCACATATTTGCGGGATTCTTTCACCCTCGGAAAAACACCTTTATGTAGCAGGTACTGAGCAACAGAAAGCTGTATCGGGAGTTTTTCATGTCGCTTACAATTTTCTCATTGACACTTTTCAAACGAAGCTTGTATTGGCTCACAAGTTTTGGCGGTGGTCTGGCCACGCAAAAACCCAGTTGCTCCCAGAGCAGAGCAGCTGCGGGAAAGACCGGTTTGATAAGTTGACAACTGCGCCGGCGCCGCAGCGCGAGTCATTAGCAAGGATTCCAGCTGCATAGGCGCTCGCTCGCGCCACGCGCGCTACCAGTCAGAGCCGTATCGCTTCCGCCGGGGAGGGAAAGGGCAGGAAAAGGTTTCGCGCGCGCTGCCGCCACCTTCGTTTCCGTTCAGTTGAGCCTCGGAAAAAGGATGGGATGGCCACGCGTTGTGCGTCCCCCCGAGCAACGGGCAGCGTTCGACAAGCGGCGGCGAGAACTCGCCCGAGAAAGGGCTCGCCGTCGGCGTGCCGATCCAGCCGTTAGAGACGCCCAAGCCCAGGCAATCCGACAGCAACGAGAAGATCCCGAGCTGAGGGAGCGGGCGGCCGAAGCAATCCGGCGCCGTTACCTGTGGGTTACGAAACCGTGACGAAGGTCAGGTGCACGCAGGACAAGCTTCGCTTACCCCCATTTTCCAGTAGGGGAAGGGTTGGTCATTGACGCGCGACTGGCCGCTCGAGGCACTTTGCGCTATTCGGGGGCTTCTTTCGCGCTCGCAAAAACATTTTATGTAGCCCCTATTGAGCAACAGAAAACTGTATGGGGAGTTTCTCATGCTGCTCTACAATTTTCTCATTGACACTTTTTCATCTAATCATAATAACCGATGAGTTGATTAATTAATTATAACTAATGGTCTAATTAGGTGGAATGCAACAAAAACATTATCTGAGTATCTCCAAGGGACAGCAAACAACATTGGCTTGGTTCTGTCCAGCTGCGTGTCATTTGCATATATTTAAGGTTTGGCTCAAGTTAAGTGACACACCCTGTATAGGGTGTCCCACCTAACGTTTGCCAAGCTGTTCAATTAAAAAATGAAAGATGAAAATAATACAGTGCCACATACGATTTCAAGACCTAGAGTGTTCGGTCGTCATGAGGTCTGACGACTGAATACTGTAGCTCTTACAATTGTATCTTGCAACGCGTTTTTAAAAATCTTTTTGGTTTCGTTGAGGAGCTTGGCTAACTCTAACTGGGAAACACGGTATATGAAATGGTACATTTAACAAAGAGTACGTTCCTTTTGTGCTAATTTTTGTGCACCTTTTGCAGCAAAGCCACGTTAGTCATATTTCCTGTTTGATTGCAGCGCCTTCGCTCAACCGATTCAACTATATGTTTAATGCACACTAACGTATAGTTGGCCAGTTATTGTATCCGTCGTGTAAAAAAAGTGCCACAAAGAGATGAAGCGAGAGAACGCAAAGACAAGCTCTGAATTGAACTCATGCTCTACTAAAAAGGTATGCGTGTAGAGATGGAGGCCAAGGCACCCGTGGCTAATCTGGAAAGTTTAATTATTATTTTTTTGCCCGAGCACAAGGGCTGCTTTCAGAGCGTCAAAAGCGTGCTTCCTCTTTATCCTCCTGATCGATATGAGGCATTTCCCGCTCATGAAGCCCTGGCGAAGGACGGAACGGAAACAACACAGGACGACGAGAAAAAGCAAAGTCAGGAAAGGTGCTCAGTTTGGGCTAAACCATATATCCTATAACGACGCACGAAGAAAAGAAACAGACAGAGAAAGAAGAGCGATCAGCGTTGCCGCTCGCCGAATTACTTTCGTTACGCCAGTCGTTTCCTTTACATCCTTCTATTACTTTCCAGAGTACACGCGCTGTGTACCTTTGTTTATTTCTCCTCACATATTTCTGCCACCGCGTGTAACCATAAAGCGAACAGCGCGACAAACGAGGACAGTGGAGCGAACGGCGATGTGATCAGAATACGGATCATTATAAACAACTAACCCAACCAAACACGTTGCTGGGAACTTGATTACTGATGAAGCATTTCAGCACACAGAACTCGTGGCTTACACTTCAACGTGACGTGTGCCGACCTCTCAACGCTGCCAACCCCAGCATTTCCAGACATCGCTTTTAATTTACCGCTTTTACACCTTCACACGGACCTTTAATGTCCAAAATTCCCGCAATGACGCATGCAGTATACTGGACGAGAACAGAACACAGATAAAAAATTATAGTGACGTTTCACTTCGTGAATGCGAGTTACGCGAATGCGTATGGGTGCTGTTCTAGAGCTTCTAAGTTTTGCTGTGTTGCCTGACACACCCGCATTGTCGCAACCCGCCGCGGTGTCCTAGCGGCTATGATGTTGTACTGCTAAGCACGAGGTCGCCGGATCAAATACCGGCCGCGACGGCCTCGTTTAGATAGGGGCGAAATGCAGAAGTGCCCGTGCCCCGTACATTGGGTAAAGTTAAAGCTCGCCTGATTGTCAAAATTAATCACGACTCCCCCACTACGACGTGCGCCATAATCAAATCGTGGTTTTGGCACGTAAAACCGCATAATTTAATTCCGCATTGTCGAAGCCAAACCACCAACACGTATAAAGCTGCGCTCAAACTTCGCCTTCACGAACTCGACCCAGATATGACAATACGGATACCACCAAACATGAAAAGGTGCAATGCAAGCTTGCTGCACAGATTACGATTAGGTGTGGCCTTCACCCAGCGCTAGCTACATCTCATCGGCCGGGCGGACAGTCCGAATTGTGAGTAATGGGGTATTCCTGAGACGACAGAACACCTCTTGTGCATCTGCCCGTGATTCCATGCTGTTAGGGTTGGCGTCTGGCACCACGTGCAGAAAGGAATTTTAACCGACCATCTCTCACCCTGCCTCGTCGAAATGAGGCGTGACTTCACCTGCTATGGTTGGCGTCCCGCACCTCGTGCGGAAAGAACTTTCTCTCACCCGATCTTCTTCCACCAGGCCTCGTCGAAATGAAGCGTGACTTCATATTTCGCCATGACCATTTCGAGTGTCTGCCGGTCTGGCGGAAGCCCCGCAGTGTACAGGCCTCTTTTGTGTGTGTGTGTGTGTGTGTGTGTGTGTGTGTGTGTGTGTGTGTGTGTGTGTGTGTGTGTGTGTGTGTGTGTGTGTGTGTGTGTGTGTGTGTGTGTGTGTGTGTGTGTGCGTGCGACTTTAAAGGGACCCGTTCCTAGAACGGCCAAAAGGAGAACTTCCACGAACCAGTAACGCGCAAGGGAGACGGACAAGCGTATATAATTCCAGGAGGCGGGGCGGCCTCCTCCTTTCAGCAGGCTTTCAGTGCCGGTCACGTGACGTCGACTGAAGCAAGCGGCCTCCTCCTTTCAGCAGGCTTTCAGTGCCGGTCACGTGACGTCGATGGAAGCAACATCCCTCCCACGATTGTAGAGAGCCTATTTAAGGTGCTCCGAAATGTACTTTTGAGCACTTCATTCTCTTCTCTTCAATTTTCATCAACCTTTGAATAAACCGTGCAAGTTTCGCACTAGAAATCGTCTCGCCCTTGCTTGGTCGCCATGGTCTACCGGATGCCTGCAGCCAGCCGACAACGCCACGCTACCCAATAAGTAACGTCGGTCGAGCTTCGTTAGGCCGGCGTCGCTACAACTCGGCAGCAATACGATACGCTACCCTGGAGTACGCAACAATGTACAGAGAAAATCGCTGACCGACATCTTGTCAAAATTTGTCGTTGGACCATTAACTCAAAAGATTCTATTGGGACCTTCGCCTGATCCTCGTCATCAGCCTCTGAAGGCTTTCAACAAAATTTTTTATGATAGCGGACTGGACAAGAGACTTTGAAGAGTCTTGGAGCGTGCAAGATTCTCGCCACCATTTTGATCCTCATAATCAACGTCTTCGCCACTCTTTCTTTCTACACCCGTTCGCCTTCCCCCAACGCCGAGTAGCAGGTTAGAACATTCATTCAAGCCAACCTCTCAGCTTTTCTATCATAATAAATACCTCTCTCTCGCATTAGAGAGTACCGTAATCGTCGGTGAACTTTTCTCGAAAATATTCCTCAGCACGACTTATCGGAATACTGCACATCATATTGACGGCAAATAAAGACGGGGACAGCGGAAGAGAACACATAAACAACACGGGCGGTAAGCGGTAGGGCGGCTTATGTGTTCTCTTCCGCTGTCCCCGTCTTCATTTGCGGTCAATATGATATGCAGTAAACACCAACTAAGCCAAACTGAAGTTCTTCTAGGAACTGTCGGAAGTTTGCCATAGTCGTGCCGGCGTCATTAGGCGGTGGTTTCCACAATAACGCTTCAAACGACTGAAATAAGCGCGTGCTTTGGTTCTTCCGCGGCGCCTGCTGGCCTAAAAAGCCTGCCGTGCACAGCGCGCCGGGCCATGGGAGAGTGAAATTCGAGGAGAATTGAGGAGGGAAAGCCAGCGCGAGGAGTATGGCGTCGCTACTTTCCAGAATAGAGAGATTTCAGTGCGCGCATTCCCATGGAATTTGTCAGATTTCACGATCTTTCTCTATCTGTCGGGAAAAGTAAAAAATCGACATATTTTATTAGAAGAACAATAATTTGCTTTGTTAATTTTTTTTCGCCCCATCTGTTTTCGACGCCATGATGCATCGCGCAAACAGCGTTACCTGCGAGACGACCTGCAAGCGCGAAATGCGAGCGTTCTGTGAGCCGTGTCACCACAGTTCAAGCTCGTTCGTAAAATGACAAAAATGACAAACTGTTTGCGCACTGCCCCTGCGGGTAATTCTCTCTTGTATTCAGTGAGCCGAGAGTGTTTGCTGACAGGGACAAAATAAACGATTGTAGCGAGGTAACCAAGCGCTTCCGGGCACCGAGCATGGTCGCTGGAGTCAGCACCGACGCGCGAGCCGCATGTCCAAGCCGCCAGTCGCACGCATCGTCGCATCGCGCTCTGCAAGCACCCAACCACACGCGCCCGCACTCCGGCGTCAACTTTCACGCCGCTCGCTCATTGTTGAAACTTGTAACGAGACAGGATTAGTGTCGCGCGGCCAGCCGTACGGCGTGCGTGCATATACCGGGGGCTAAATTAAGCCGAGGTGTTCCGTATCCGTGCACACCTTGGTCGAGCCGGAGGGAGCGCTGCACATTCAGAATCATCATACTGCATCGTCGTCCCTGTAACACCTGCCCTTCATTCGGTGGCTTTTCTTTATCATCTCGCTCGATCGATGATTGCGTTAAACTGCAGCAGGAAGCAATCAGCCCCGGCCGCCCCTTTAATTCGGCTGGCACCGGTGGCCAGTGTTTACCTTTCATACGACAAGCGCGCGCACAGCTGCGACCGCATCCCACGAGCCCGGCGGCTAGGTCGACGTCGCGACGCTACGATGACGTTTTCTTCTTTCTATTTTTCGATTGTGCGCGCTGGATTCGCGATTGCACTATATTCCGCGCTTGATACACGTCGCAGCGTATTGCAGCAGTACTTGTTGCGTTCGGAAAAAAAAAAGAAAAAACGTAGCTTAAAGCAAAGACAAGAGGCTAACGAATTACGTTCTGGAGTTTGATATGATCATGAGGCAGGCCGTAGTGGTGAACTGCGGAATAATTTCGAACACCCGGCGTTCTTTAACGTGCACCCAATGCACGGTGCACGAGCATTCTTGCATTTCGCCCAAATCGAAATGCGGCGGCCGCGGCCGAACCCGCGACCTCGAGCCGAGCAGGACAACGAAACAGCCACCGGACAAACCGCACCCGCTGTGGTGGCATAGTGGCTAAGGCCTTGCGCTGCTATGCCGCATTTGGATATGGGCGAAATGCGAAAACACCCGTGTCACTGGGTGCACGTGAAAGAACCCTGGGTGGTCAAAACTAATCCGTAGTCCCCCACTACGGCTTGCCTGGAAATCATATCTTGGTTCTGGCCCGTTATTTTTTTTAACCGAACATACCGCGGCGGGTAAAAAAGAATGAAGACCCGTCGCTTTGCTTGTGTCTATATTAAGCAACGACTTTCTTGCGCGGCAGCAGGTTGTACTGTGACGTAGTAGTTCTGCGGAAACCCGCAAGGTGGAGAGAAGTAATGAATAAAGGGAAAATCAGACATCCACCCGTTCGTAGCAATTGCTACGAACGGGTGGATGTCTGATTTTCCCTTTATTCATTACTTCTCTCCACCTTGCGGGTTTCCGCATAACTACTACGTCAAACTCTTGCCTTTGCTTCGTGTTGTCGACAAATTCGACTTCGTCCTGCCATCTGCTAGCCGCCTGGTTCGCTCAGATGGTAGAGTGGCTGCCCCGGAGAGGCGGTGGCCCCGGGTTCGAGTCCCGGACCAGGACGAATTTTTCTTCAACTATGAGGCTTTTCTTTCGAGGAAACCGTATGGGTTTCCTTTGTAGCAATTGCTACGAACGGGTGGATGTCTGATTTTCCCTTTATTCAGGTTGTACTGTGAACACAACGTTTCGGTAAAACAAGCGTCTAGTTAACCACTGCCAGAAGCATCGCGCACAGGTAAGGACGAGATGCTATTCTGTGCCCTGTTTGTGTTACTCACGGGAATGCGGACGAGCACAGTCCCGCAACAGGGACGACAATGGTGGTGTCGGCGCTGACAAAGGTAACTCCCTCTTCGCAATGGCGGTCGTATGCACGAAAGGAAAGACCGTGACTGCGGGCTCCGTAAGGACTAGATCGTCGGAGGCAGCGGAAGAAACGGCAATCGCATTGGCTATAATCAGCGGTCGGCAACAATACAGAACAATAATCAGCGACTCCAAGACGGCTATTAGGAATTTCACAAAGGGCTGGGTCTCCACCGAGGCGGCCAAAATCCTGAACCACAGAGCAGAAGACTTTAAGAACGGCACAATTACACCCAAATACCTCATATGGATCCCGGCACATATGGGAGAAGTTACCATGAGTGCCCCTCCCAACCTCAACGAGAAGGCCCACCGAGTCGCGCGAAAACTAACCCACCGCGGCACGGCCAGTGACGGCCCAACACCCCGCAACCCCCGGGGAAGGGGGAAGGACTGCGGCGGAGGCGATGGAGAAGACGGAGGAGGCGACGACGACGAAGAAGCGATAAAAGACGACAGGGACAGACTGGTCACGTACCACGACATACTGACACACTACACGAAACAAAGAGAAGCATACCCACAACCCCACAAACAACTCGACAGGTCTCAAGAAACAGATTGGAGAAGATTGCAAACCAGAACGTTCCGAAACCCAGTACACTTAAACAGAATAAATTCAACACAATATCCAGACGCAAGCTGCAAGCTCTGCAAACACGAACACGCAGACATGGCACACATCTTGTGGAAGTGCACACAGATCAGTTCAGTATACGTAGAGGACAAGATAGAACCGGACCTTCTCGAGGAGCGATGGCTAAGCGCTATGACTAGCTCAGAACTACACGACCAATTATGGGCTATCCAGCGGGCCCGGGCAGCGGTGGAAAGGCTATGCCTCACCGCACACAATGCCCGGGTGGCCTGAGCCCGGGCTGGCAACCTCGCAGGTCCTTTTTCCATTAAAGTTTTTTCCGTCCGTCCGAGCACAGTCCCGTGGTACTTTTCAATTCTCGCGCGCTTTCTATACAGCCCGGAAAAAACGCGGCAGCTATTGTCATAGAAAAAATTAGTTGGATATCCTGAATAGGCTCTACAACTTCTACATTGAAGATTTTGCATTTACATCATGCTTTGTAGTTGGTAAATAATTATTGTAAATTAATTACATAGGATCATAGTAAACATATATATTCAGTTGCTGAAGAGGACAGTGAGCAATACTAAGTTGCTTGCGTTCTCGTAACTCACATGTGGATTTTTCACTCACAGGTGAAAAGTGCCGCACGCCTATATATAGTCGATCGCACGGCAATTTTTTTTTTATTCGCAGGCTTTCTTTCAGGCTAGGAAAAAAACTTTTATCTAACACGTATTGAGCAACAGAAAGCTGGATCGCAACTTTTCAGGATGGTGCATATTTTTCTCGTGGATACTTTTCTCCGAATATAACATTTGATGAGGTTGATTAATTGAGAATATCTAAGTATGTAATTAGGCGAAACAAAAAAAAGGTTGTCTCACTCAACGGCAAGCAACATTACTTTGGTTCTGTGTAACTACATGGCACCTGCATATATTTAAATTTTGGCGCGAGTTACGTGGGACACATGGTGTAAACCTCACATGCTACGTGTGTCTTGCTCTCTCTTTCTTGTCGTTGTTTTTGTCGTGTGCTGACAGTGTTAAGCATGTAGTCCACTTTGAGCAGTTCGTCGCTGGTCTCAGTTGCGCCAGATGCACAGCGATCAGCGATTGAAAAGCGGCACTCGGAGTGCGTGGCTGCCGCCGCTTCTTTTGCGCCGCCGAGCGCTGCACGATTGCTGCCGGACCAAATGCAGTCACAGTGCGTGACAGAGCTCTCGCTGTACGCCACGGTGCGTCAGCTCGGTGTTCCCACCGCCCAGGGTCGGTGCGAAAAGCGCCGGCAGTCGTGAGCTCCGACTGTCGCGTGTCAATGGCTGAGCACTGTATGTTTTTAAAAGCTTGGTTCAAGTTACGAGAAGCACCCGGTTTAAGGTTGCAATTAACGATATTTGTTCTGCATTGCCTTAAACAGGAATTCAAGCAACACTATAGGGATGCAATTGTTTTGTCTCGCAGAAGAAATGAAAGATCTAGGGTAAGACAGGTTACTAATACTGGTGTCACACGGTCACGTTTGATCGCGATCGGGCTTGATCTGGGTCGACTTTCTTGGGTCGACTTTCTTTTTTTCTTTTTCGCTTGATATGCAGCGTCTTCATTGCCTTCGAAGCAAGGAACGTTTGCCCATGCCCCTCTATACCTCCAAGCATGTTTACGTCCATAAACGGATTTAGGCTGAGCTCTTCCGAGTCGACGCCCCACTGCTTTCGGAGAACAGCTGCTCTGGAGATAGTGACCCCGTTCATTAATCATGAGGGCAATGTGGCCAGTGCGCGGCCATTGATCCGGGCGATTATAAGGCACTCAGACGTTGATCCGCGGGGCGCCGCATCATTTCTGTCTTGGAGAATGGCCCATGTCTGCTTTCCCCAGCTCCACTTTTACCGACGGCCGTTCAAGGAGAAAACATTTATCCGCTGATATCTCTTGTCTTGACTGATCGCTTATATAGGGATGCTTTAGTACGAAAAATTATAAGAGTGGT